>NC_140582.1:581841668-582039168 GCF_964204655.1 Triturus cristatus | reverse complement strand
CTGGCAATTACATGCGAGCTGCAGAGCAGCCAAGGAGGCTGCATGGCTCTGGAGATGGTTGGCACAGAGGAGCTAAATCGTTATTTGGACGAGGGGTTGGAAGGGAAGTCAGTTGGAAAGGGACACTGAAAGACATGAGAGCTAGGGTAAGAAGGCAGTTAGTGTCAGTAATGATAGTGCCATAGAGAGATGATGAGAATGAAGCAACTTAGGCATGGAAAGGAAGGGAAGAGACCAGTGTGGTGGGCATGAGCCTGTAACAGTGTAGCCCAGTGTATTGGAGGGAGAAGAGGCATCTGTCACTGTCAGAGTGATGGAAAGGAGAGAAGTGATGGAGAAGAGATCAAGGTGGGGTAAGAACCCAGCCACCAGGAGACCATCAAGAGAGTGTGAGTTTGAGGTGAACTACTGATAAGTATGGGGCAGTAAAGGAGGGTGATATTGGGGGTGGACAGGTGGGATGGCAGTTTAGCAACTTTATTTGAATAATTTATGAAGGAATGGGATAGGTTCTGGGAGAAAAGTCAGACAGAGATACTGGATGAGACAAGTTCAGCAGACAGAAAGGCTTACAAGATGCTGGATGAGTTTCTAGGGGAGTTGGCAAGGCAGGGGCAGCCAGTGACTAGGAAGTCTGGAAAAAGAAGATTGGGTGGGGGTGAAGCGACTGCATAGATCATTGTGGAGAAAGAAAGAGAAATAAAACAGTACAATAGAGGAAGGAAGGTAGAATAGGAAGGACTCCATAGAAGGCACACAAGTGTGCTACATGGGCATAGCGGCGCTGCCAGTGAGTCATTTGCTGATTAATACTAAAGAAAAGATTTGGGCCTGTAGATACATTGACTTATTTAAACTACTGCACAGGGAGAAGTGGTGTAAGGAGGATTCAATGACAGGGGAATTGGAGGTGGAGAAGATACCTTGGTTGCCCACCAACATAGACACTTGGACAGTGGCATTACCTATCCATGAAAGTATCTTCTTGGAGAAGCACCCAAAGAGTAGCATAGTTATGTTGAAATACCTTAACAAAATTTGGATGGCCCACATAAACTTTGAGGGTTGGGATCTTTGAGGTATGATGAGGGATTCACAGCAAGGATGGGGCTGGCTCATCCAAGTCCTGGGGTGAGGTAGATAATGAACTGTGGTTGCATCTGATGTCTTCAACTAGGCTAATCCCAACTGTGAAGATCACAAACAACTTGCTGTTGCTCCATGTGCCCTTTCTAATGCAACCCACCCCAGGGACAGTAACACGTCAGAACAAACCTAAAACAGTTGATGCTTGCTGTGCCCTGCAAATTCAGGTATGAGTGCTCAAAATGTAGTGGGAATCTCCCATGTATGCAATTACCTAATGGTCAAGAGGAAGCTTGATGATTTCTGAGTACAAGGAATGGGAGAGTGACTGTGAGCTAGGGTCAATACTCCAGTTAAGCTTGAGGGAATACAACTGAGGTTAAAAGAATACTGGGACAGAGTGGCAACCTTGAATTTGAGAGATGAACTTGACACTGAATTTAGAATCTCTTACAAGTTATTGAGATTGGGCTGACATCTTACAATCAGTGAAGTTCATGGCTGAGATTGTTAGACCCAAGTTGCTTAAGGAAGTAGAATGGTGAAGGATGGTAGGTCTTTTTGTGAGCCCATCTTAGCCCGGTGCTCCGCTGGAGCGCATTGAACTCAGAGCGTCATGAATCTCCCAAGACTCCAGAGGCCTCCTTAAATATGCTCTGCGGTCGTCTGACAGCCAGGGCAGTTTATGTATTCCAAGTAGGACAACTTATCTGTGTCCGTGGCATGGGATCTGGAGTGATATAATTTAGCATAATATGCTCTAAAACGCTCAGCCACTATGTCTGGATCGCTAATCTTCTCCCCTGTGTCCGTGGTGAGCTCTATGAGGTTAGTGACTGAAGCGGAAGAGACATTTTCTTGTGCATTTGACCAATGAAGAGAGATTGTTACCTGAATGGTCCTGATGAAGATCCCATTGGGAATGATTTTTAAAGGGGTCAAAATGGCAATTTATTTCTATGTTGACTTTAATGGATGTATTCTGTGGTCCATCGAACTTGTACTTGAATGCTGAGTCTATGTCTCACGAATCACGATCATTGTACCGTTTTTGGAGCCCCTACTTGTTTTACTGTTGTTTTGCATAACCATGTACAATAATTAAATAACTGTCTTTTCATTGTTATAAGTCTGCACAAAGTTGTTGCCTAGGAAGCACAGGCTTGGAGCTTCCTCTGAGGGAACCACTGTCCTTGCTATAAGCTATATACCTAGATTCCTAGGAATACCAGGTGGCCAACATATTTGGTCTGAGTTGTTGCACTAGATATTCAGGGTACCTTAGTATAATTAGATAAGTCCCCCTTTGCATACAGTAACAGAGAGTTAGTGTAAAGACGTTTGGTGAATCTGTGAGGGTCAACTTGCAAAACAAATTAGTTTTTGCACATGAAAGTGGTCCGTTGTAGCACTTTGTCATGCAAGTGCCAGATCCAACCTTTATTTCATGTGTCCTTGTTAGAAATGGGGCTCTCTAGTTGGCAGGTGTTACCCTGTCCAAGTAGGGACGCTTCTTCCTAGTCAGGGTATGGGGGATACACTCCTAAAATAACCCCTCCTCACCCCCTTGGTAGCTTGGCACAAGCAGTCAGGCAGTGTGTAAAGCATTTGCACATAACATACAGTGAAAACACTATAAAGGCCACCACTCCAGTTTTAGAAAAATATCCAATATTTTACCTGAGCAAGCAAGACCAAAAACTATAAGAATCGACCATGCAGAAATTTCAATAAGCAAAAATAGACTTAAAATACAGTACCTTTAGAAATGCATGGGTGTCAGTGACCTCACGATGAGCCTCGAAGAACCAGCGTCGGTTCCGGAGGTTGGTGCAGGAGTCGTCGGGCCCATGAAGTCACACGTGTTGCAGATCGAAGTCCATGCGGTTGAAGTCAGGAACGCTGGTGTCGGCGACTGAGGCGCGAAGTGCAGTGGTGCGGTGTGCAGTGCCCTGGGGTCACGGTGCAGGCAGTGGCTCAGTGGCAGTCATCCAGCGGCATTGGTGAGACTAGGAGTGCAGTGCGAAGTGGGACGGTGCTCGTTGCTGTGCTAGCAGGTCATGGTGCAAGCAGTGGCTGTTGTCGGCTGATGAACTGAAGTCGATGGGGCCGGTGTCGGTAGACCAAGACTGTACTGTGGGGCAGGGCGGTGCATTGTGCAACTTACGAGAGGTGACCTCAAACCACAGTGCAATCAGCGGCGTCTATGTCGGCATGGAGCGGTATCTGGATTACCAGGGCGGCGATGTGAAGCAAGGCAGTGAAAAGTGCGGTGCCCACAGGTCACAGTGCAAGCAGTGCAGCGGTGCGATGCCCTCAGGTCACGGTGCAGGCAGCAGGTCGATTACGGCCGTCCAGCGGCGTCGGTGAGACCAGGACTGCGATGCAAAGTGGGACGGTGCTCGTTGCGGTGCTAGCAGGTCACGGTGCAAGCAGCGGCATCGTCAAGGCTGAAGCGCTGTCATCGGCTGACGAACTGGAGTTGATGGGGTTGGTAGGCCAAGGCTGCATTGTGGGATGGGGTGGTGCATTGCGTAACTTACGAGCGGTAGTCTCAAACCACAGTGCAAGCAGCGGCGTCTATGGCAGCATCGGGTGGAGGTGAAACGAGGGTTGCGGTGCTAAGTACGACAGTGCCTTCCTGGCACGGAGCCGGCAGTGGCATCGTTGACGGCGCCAGGTTGCTTTTCTTCTGCTGCACCAAAAAACACACAGTTCCGAGTGCTGGTAGCAGATGAACGTGAAGTTCTGCCCTCTCCGGCCCAGCTTCACTACAGAGGTGGAAACAGCATTGTGCAGAGGAGACACTGCCTGTTCAGGCGCTAGTGAAAACTCCTCCCACCACTCTAAAAGCAGACCAGGCCTATTCAGCCCAACTATGAGTCACCCAGGAAAGGCAGGACATACCTCAACCCCCCTTGTGGCTATCTATAGTGCAAGCACATCCCCAGCCTCCGTCACTCCAAAACCAGACAGTTAATACAGAAACCAGCAAATGCACACAGAATGGTTAGATAAGAAAATACCCACTTTCAAAAAGTAGTATTTTCAAGCACATAATATAAAATCATCTTTACTAAAAGATGTATTTTTTAATCCTGAGTTCAGGCATACTAAACTCCATTTCCCTATCTTGTCCTAATGGAAAGTTAGGCTTGTAAGATGTTACAAAGCAACTCCCATATTAGCCTATCGGACAGATAGCCTGTCAATAGTGAAAAATGAAATTAGCACTATATCACTATCAGGACATGTCACACCAACCAGGACATGTCCTACCTCTCACATACACTGCACTCTGCCCATGGGGGCACCTTGGGACTACCTGAGGGATGCCTTACATGTAAGAAAAGGGAAGGTTGGGGCCTGGCAAGTGGGGGCACTTGCCAGGACGACATGGCAGTAAAACTGTGTGGAGACGCTGCTGTGGCAGGTCTGAGACACCTTTGAAAGGCGGCGTGTGTGGGTGACACAATCAGTGATGCAGGCCCACTAGCATTATTTGATTTAGAGGCCCTGGGCACACCCGGTGCACTATACTAGGGAATTCGTAGTAAATCAAATAATCCAAACATGGAAACACCAATCCATAAACTTGCACTTTAACACTGAACAGCAGTGAGAAAGTGCGCAGAGGCACTAAACCAACAAAACAAAGTCCAACGTACCATTAAAAACAGGAGTCAAAAAAGCAAAAAGACAGGGGAAACACGTAAAAAGATGCCAGGTCTAACAGTCCTTTTTAAAAAAAAGGAAACAAAAGACCAGCGCTAGATTTAACTCTAATTTGCCTATGCTCATGCAATGGTCAGAAGTGAACAAAACTACATAACAGAAATTACTATTTATTTATTTAGGGAATCTTGTATAGCGCACTGATACCCCAGCGGGGTGTCCCGGCGCTTCTGTGAGAGCTGATGCTGTGTCTGACTCAGTTGGTATCAACAGAAGAGAAAGGTTTTTAGAGCTCTCCGGAAGGGAAGTTCCTCCTGGATGGTCCGGATGGACAAGGGTAGCTTGTTCCAGTGGGAGGAAGCACAGACTTGGAATGTTTTTCCCCCCAGAACGAACTTTTTTGACTCTGGGGGTGGGAAGGAGATGTTTAGAGCTCGAGCAGAGAAGTCTGGTATTGCTGTATGGACGAAGGCAGGAGGATAAGTATGCGGAACCCTTTCCCTTGATAGCCCGATGAGCTAGGGTAAGAGCCTTGAATTCCGCCCTTATTTGAACCGGGAGCCAGTGCAGCCTATGCCGATGGGGAGTGATGCGTTCACGAAGGGGGAGACCACAGACCAGGCGAACAGCAGCATTCTGGACTGTCTGGAGGCGACGCTGGAGGCCCAAGGAGAGACCAAGGTACAGTCCATTGGCGTAATCCAGATGGGAGGTGATTAGAGCCTGCACGATAGTTTTCCTAGTCTGGCTGGGGAGGAAATTGATGAACTTTTTCATCATCCTCATCTTACAGAAAAAGCCCGCGGATACCGTCTGGATTTGTTTTTGGAAAGAGAGATTGGTATCCCAGATTACCCCGAGATTTTTAACTGAGTCTTTAGGTGAAGGGGGTGTACTCAGTTCAAGGGGCCACCACAGGTTGGGGTCCAGAGGCGAGGGCTGATAGAAAAATATAACCTCGGTTTTGCCGGCGTTAAGCCGGAGGGAATTGTTATCCATCCAGCTTGCGATGTTGCGGAGGCAGTTTGTCAACGGGTCAAAGGTAGATTGGGAAGGGCAGTCGAATGAGAACAGTAGCTGTATATCATCAGCGTAAGAAGTGGCCTTGATTCCGGATTGAGCGATGATCTCGGCCAGAGGGGAAAAATAGACATTGAACAGGAGGGGGCTCAGTGAGGAGCCCTGAGGGACTCCCCACCTCAGAGTGCGACAGTCCGAGGTAAATGGGGGTGTGAATACTGCATGTGTCCGATTGGACAAAAAGGAGGCAAACCATTCCAAGGCCTTGCCTTGTATGCCTGTTGCCTGCAGACGGTCAAGGAGGATGGGGTGAGAGACGGTGTCGAATGCTGCGACAAGTCGAGCAACACCAACACCGCTCTAGATCCCTCGTCCAACTTCCATCTGATGGCGTCAGCCATCTCAATGAGGGCGGACTCGGTGCTATATCCGGGCCTAAATCCGTGCTGTGAGTTGTGGAAGGCACCATTGGTTTCCAAGAAGCTAGCCAGTTGCCGCTCGACGAGTTTCTCAAGCACTTTAGCTGGTGCAGGGAAATGGGACGGTAGTTAGCAGGTTCGGTGGGGTCTGCATTTGCTTTTTTGAGTATGGGAACCAATCTGGCGTGCTTCCAGGAGTCGGGATAGATTCCTGTCTGGAGGGAGTCGTTCCAAATTTCATTTAAGATGGGATTGAGCAGGGGGGCTAAGGATATATACTGTTTTGCCGGCCAGGGGTCCAGGGGGGAACCAGATTTGCATTTTAGTAATTCTGCCAGCGAGTGTTCCGGGGTAATCACCTCAAAGTTAGAGAAGACCTGAGTGGGATTAGAGCTGACTGTGCATGGTTCGAGATTGTCAGGATTAATCTTGCTGGGAAAGGAATTTTGAATAGTGGCAATCTTGTCTTCAAAGTAGTTAGATAGACTGTCGCAAAGGGTCTGGGACACCGGGGTTGACGCTTGAGGGCAAGAGGGTCAGTGAAGGTTCTGACGGTATTAAAAATAACTCTTGAAGACCCTTGTGCCCGGAAGATTTTCTCCTCTAGATGGGATCTTTTGTGATCTATGATTTTCTTCCTGTACTCCTTAAGGGCGGATTTATATTTGAATTTACTGTTTGGGGAGTAAGATCGTCTCCAACTTCTCTCAAGCTGTTTACAGGCCGATTTACAAATGCGGAGTTCATCCGAGTACCACGGTGCAGAGGGGGTGGCTCGTGAGGATTTAATAGGTCTGATAGGGGCTAGGAGGTCAATAGCAGAAGTGATCCAATGGTTGAAATTAGACAGTCTGATGTCTAAATCTGTAGCCTCCTCGGGGGCGGACAAGGAGAGATGAGGGGCTAAATTCTTAGGGGAAATCATCCTCCAGTTACGACCCACTGAGTTGGACAGGGGTCTCGATCGATCCTGATGGCAGAAGGAGATGGTAAAAGGGATCACGTAGTGATCAGACCAGATTACAGGGATGGGGTCACTTGTAGAGGTATCTGTTAGGTTAGTGCAAATAAGGTCCAAGGTGTGTCCTGCCTTATGCGTGGGACCGGAAATTATTTGGTTTAGCCCACCATCTGATAGGGTGTACAGGAAATTAACGATGGTGGGGTCATCGGCATTGTCGACGTGAAGGTTGAAGTCCCCAATAAGGAAGATTTTAGATTTAGGGGGGCGGTAAACTAATAAACCTGAGTATGTGCAGTTAGCAGCTAATTTGATACAAAAAGGTAGTGCCTCGATACACTCTATTTGGGAATAGGAGAAGGACGAGATGGACCAGATAGATCTATAGATAATGGCCACACCTCCGCTGGGGTGGGTATTCTGTTTGTTGGCACACAAGATCTTGTAATCTGGCGGGATGGCAAGGTAGAGAGCGGGATTAGAATCTTCTCCTAACCAGGTTTCGGTGAGAAAAAGAAGGTCCCACTGGTTGTCCTCTAACGATTGAGCTACATGTAAAGAGTGTTTCACAAGTGAACGACAGTTAATCAGTCCAGCTTTAATGATAATTTTCTTTGGGGCCGAGGAGTGTCGGGGGAGAGACTGTAGGAGATGACATGGAGGCGGAGAGGTGTTGTCTCTAGTTTGTACACTACAGGATTTAAAGGGTAGTGACGAGGAATCGAAAGAAGGAGTATGTGCATACGAACAGAATTTTAAGTCGAGGTGAAGTAAGGCTTCCCTGCTGTAGGAGATGGTAGTGGGGGGGCACGGTGAAGGAGAGATATGACTTGTCGCGGCTGCGTCCTGGTCGCGGACGGGCGCAGACGGGCAGGACTCTGGCACGACTCCGGCGCGAGTCTGGCGCGCCCGCTGTGCGCGTTCGCTGCGCGAAGGCATGGACCTCCCCTTTTATGCGCAACTAGAGCGCTGTGAATCCCACCCACACACAAGATGGCCGCCGCTATTCAGTGCCCGGGACCGGCTCCACAGCGTCTGGGAGTGGCCCAGGGCAGCGGGAAAGAGGGGGAACGAAGTGAGCGATTAAAGCTTATTAAATCAAGGTAATTTACTTAGAGTTGCAAGAGAGTAGATAAAACGCCGATTTAGCAGTTTGTACAATTTAAGAGCAAGTAAAATCAGAAACAACGCTAAGTAACACAGCCTCCCGGCTTCCGCCTCAGGAGGTGCTCAAGCAGTCACACAATTATCGACCAAAGAACATTAATGGTCTTGTCAGTAGCCTTAGCACTGCCTTCACAGTGAGATGCGGTGCATTTGCATGATGTTGCATGCATCTTACGCTCGTTTAGCCAATAACCGTGGCTTTAGACTGTATAGTAAAGACAGCATTGCATTTGTGATGTAAGCATGGTTCCATTTCATTAGTGGTAACAGTGCGTCAGTAATGATTAAGTGTATTATATATATATATATGTACGTTATATTATTTAGCTTTTCCCTGGGAGCATGGTCCAGGATGCATTTACTGACTCCTTCATTAAGATGACAGCAGGCAACACAGTTACCCATCTGTCTGGTTGTCAGCTTAACCCAGCATGTTATCAATGACCTTATAATGGTGCCTCGAACTAAAAGACGATTACTGCCAGCATATACATACACCTATCCTGTGCAATAACATTTGAATTTGGAATATATTAATTGCACTGCTGTCATAGCAACAATTCCAGCACTGTAGGTTTTCACTTTCATGATATACTATAAGTTACTCACACTTGTACACACTTGCCTCAGTTCATGTAGCATGTGTCTCTGCTCCAGATAGTCATTCCTATTGCTCTGATAGTAGACTGTAGATCTGAAAAGGTAAACACCAGGGGGCAGATTTACAAGCCCTTTGGGACACTTTTACGCTGCCGTTGCGTCACTTGTGTGACGCAACAGCGTCGTAAACAATGCGCCACTATGCAACATATTTACAACGTGACACATCTAGGGAGATGCATCACGTTGTAAAGCCCTGCACTACATTATACCTTCGTCAGGTAAAATGTATGCAGGGTGGCCGTTCCGTCGCAAGGAACTTCGTAAAAGTGACATAGTGAAATCTACAAGTTTTGCCGACTCACTTTGATGACCCCGCTGCGTCAAAATCTTATGCCTACTTGTAGCAGGCGTAAAGAGTGACGCAGCCCAGCAAGTATAAGTCGCCCCTAAGCAGTGCTGGAGTTGTGTCGCGCTTACAACACAACTCCAGCACTGCGTCACCTTTAAACCGACAGATGCGTGACGCATCTGCCTATCCTTGCGCCACCATGCGGCGCATCCATGGTGGCGCAAGGGTTTTTAACATCACGCAAAATAACTGGCACATCCCTGCTAATATGCAGGGATGTGCCAGTTATTGTAAATCTGCCCCCTGATGTCACCATCCATGCCTGAAGGTCACGCACCCCGTATTCACCTGGAAGTATTTCCTGTCTTGTTGCACAGGGTTGCCACAAGCAATATTGTTACAGTTGAATGGCCAGACTAATTTAAACATCAAGTAGCGCTAACCAAAATTGTCTTCCACCAAGAAATCGATGGCTTTAGCCAACTGACGAGTGGCATATGAGTAGTTTGCGAAAGACAGCACAGTGCTCTGCGTTGTAAATTATTTAAAGACTTTCTAATGAATCCTACCAAGTCCAACCTCATGGCAAATGAATAATCAATATAGACCCAGCATATTGGAGGGGCGATGAACCTGCCAAGTTCCCAACAACACCCCTGTAATGAGACCATTGTCAGCCATTACAACCCCCTCCGCTTTTTGTTCTGGACATCTGTGCCCCGATTTACAAACACTATACTGCGGCTTACTCTACCAGTACTCCTACCTTGCTCCTCGTTGCCTGGGCAAGCCAAGGGTACTCCTAGCTTACTTGTGTTATTCCACGCGTACTATGAGAGTAACACATGCCTATTTATAGCAACATCTTTGTGAATTGGACCTCTGGTATTTTTGACCTCTGTAGTGGCTGCGGCTCCCTAAAAACCTCACTCACAAATGCGGAGTTTTAAAAGGCAAGCAGTTTTTAAAGTGACGTTTCAGTACGTGAGACTAAAAGATCTTCTATAAATGTGTGTAAAGAGCAGGTGCGGTTGCACTAAGTGGCTATAAGAGGAAATGAGTCCCCATGTGCAACTAAAATGTAACTTGCTTTGGGCAGTGTATGTTTCCTGCAGGGAGGCTGCAAAGCCATGTAAAATTTAGATTAAAACCAATCTTTGCTAACTTTTGGAATGCTATCAAACACAAATTTATAGCATATAAGTAATCAGGTATAGGCAAAGTTAGTCATATATAGTGCTGTATCCATGTTTGAATTAGTAAGTATAGTCTGCCTGAAGACCAGCCGCATTGGTTTACGATGGGCTTTCACATTTCCTACCTCTTGACATCCACACAGAGGGCCATATATAAGTACGAACCCTTTTTTCAATGTACACAGAATGGGTAAATCCCTTTGCTACATCTGGCCGCTAGCACCTCTGTATGGCGGAGAGAGTCAATAACTGCACTTGTAAATGAGGTTGTCACAAGGACAGTACAGGGAGTGCTGAACAAGGAGTTGTGATGCACATGTTACACCAAGGGATATCATTAGGGGATTTACAGTGATCCCATTGAGTGGTAAGTATGCATTTATCACTGTATTAGCATTCCAGGTTGTGTGGGACCATCGTACATCTGTTTTTTTTCCCTTGCACACATTTATCTAGAAAGCCCTGCTGAAAAGTGTGCCAGGAATGGGAGAAGAACATACAGCAATCGATGTGCAAACACTGATTGCAGTCGTACTTCCCGTTCTCTGGGCTCGACGGTTCCCATTGGAGTAGGGGCAAAACTGCTTTACATATAGCTGGGTCTAAACTGAGGCGACATGGTGGGCAGAGCAGCAATGGACTGGGATTGCGGCGCCAGTAATTAACAGTAGGCTCAGATTATTTTGCACATTCCATTCACTACTTTTTTGTATACCTTAGGACAGTGAATCCTGGCCAGCATAACACTTTGCATTGGATTGAGTTACAAAGGTAACACAGCCCCAGTAAAGAGCATTGGTAAATCTGGGCCACAGTGTTTGCAGACAGTGTGCTGAAAGCACTACTTAAATCAAGCGAGGACAGCTTTCTGAATAAGGCAGTAGACACATCAGTCCTCAATGAACGTATTCTGTGGGAGAAGAAGATGAAAATGGAGAAAAAAATATTTGCGGATTACTAAAGAGAATTTAATGCACCTAAGCTGGACACACAATCAGTAGCATAGGAAGCATGTAAATGAGTTAAAATGAATAGAAATGCATTAAAACCCCTGAGAGCAATATGGTAAAGGAAGCCTGAGTAGATGGACTGGATAAAGGCTAGTTGCCTATGTTGATAGAAAAGCAGAGCAAAGGTCCCAGGCCCAGTGGCAAGGAGTACTTTAGGGCCTCACCATCAGAGCTGAACTGGGAACAGCAACCAGCCCAGGCAGATTGCTGCTCGACCAACCCGGGGGTGGCGGGGGTTGTCTCCCAAGAAGCATGCCTAGTGGGCCGCTAAGGCCCTGCTCACCATCACTATTCCACGCCCTGGACTGACTTTAGTGGATGGAGAGAGAGTTTCTTGGCATCAAGTCTTGGGTGAGGGAGCCTCTGTCTGCCCTATGGGGGCATGAACAAACAGTGTGAGCACTTCCTGCTATGACAATACTCTGCTATGCCATTGTCCCTCATGCTGTACTTACCCCACCTAAGACTGGGTGATCACTGAAACCCAGTCTTACTGCATGCAACAACACCCTGACCAATCTCACCAACATATCCATCAGTTATGTCATGTACTGCACACAATTCGTATCCTCAATGTGCCTGAAAGGCAAATCCATGCCAGCATCTTCCATCTACATGCAGGGCCTTCCTATTGCATAGGTGTAGGAATCTGCTATATCAAACTGAGGTATTGTGTGCACGGAGTCCCCAGAGGTATAGCAGAGGCTGGGTTAGACAAGTACTAACAGCTCTCTTTGTGGTAGTATGGGTGAACAGTTAGGCTTATCCAGAGGATGTGTTAAGCATTTCTTGTAACCAACTAAAATGATATGTCCCCCTTGCTTAGTCTGTTACTTAATTCTTCGAACTATTGTTTCACATCCATTCACACACAATCATACCAAACTGTAACTCCTGTTTTTTGTAGAAAGTATCTCCTCCTTTATTCATTTTTTTAGTTTATATGACAATAAAATACATTAAAAAACATGAGCAATATTGTAAAAGATATCACAGAAAGTTATTCCTATATGTTGAATTCCTCATACATATAAACAATAGTACATTTTGCTCACACAATTTTTAGTCTACTGACATCTAGTCTTGTATTGAGAACAGAGAGCCTCGTATTACTTTATTCTTATTGTGGACTGTATTCATAGGCGACACTATTCACAATATGACTTTCACTGTGAATCTCTACACAAGCATTAAAACCAATATAGATAATAATAAAAACCAATACAATGAAATACAAGTTGTCGATGCAGCATTTCGGTGGACTTGTGTTGATTGACACCACCTTTTTCAGGACAAGTTTATTTAAAAAAGCAATGTTGTTCACTAATTGATTCTATAAAGCATATAGGGTTTTCCCAGAATTTGGGTGATACCTCACTTCCAATGTATAAAATCACCAGGATATTGGTTGGCCAAGAATTTCTTCCTTTTATTCCTTCATATCAATCTTTTTATATGTCCAATCATTTGTTGATGCACTGAAGAAAGCCTCAGTACCTCTGTTCAGGCTGAAACATGTCGACCATTTTATGGGGATAATGAAGACTAATTCTTTCTTCACCCTATCCCCTCTTTTCTTTTAATCGTGCCCCAGGACATCAGAAATAAAGTAGCAATTGAGGATCCTATAGGTATTTTTAAACTGCACTAAAATCCCTCCTTTCACACAAAAAAACAACCGGCTCCGCTGTAACTCAGGCGTTGTAGCACAGCTGGGTTGCATATGGCAGCCTAGCTGGGAACCCAATGATGAAGCATGCCACCAACTAGTTTGGTGGGTGAGGGTTCTTCTTCAAAACCTACTGTTTTTTCTCTTCATTCCTGTGCATGACATTGAGTCATCCTTGTATCTGGATTCCGATATCATGTCCGTCCACTTTGTTGTTGATATATTGGATCTGGGGATTAGGACGTAAGCCCTTCTTCTCTTTCCTCGCTCTCTCTTTGTTGTTCTTCAAACATTCCAAGAGTCAATCAATTGTTGTAATCTTAGTTTTTCTAGAACATGGATGTATGGGCACCATTGGTTTCTTCGCTTTTCAAGATTTTCCTGCTTTTTGAGTACTGTTTAATATTCCTCAGCCACAGTATTGCGTCTACATTCTCTTTCAGCTCGATCGGGAATCACTTTTTTGAAGGGTTGCTGTTGTGATCTCTGTAGAAAGACACCTGGAGCCAGGAGGTATTCTTAAACCATCTTTATTCAGTCTCCAGTTCAGGTTACATCTGTCTCTACTCCAGTCAGCCTAGTGTTGTACCAGCCCCACCAGGAGCAGCCTCCCTAGCTGCTCAGCCCATCTTCAACTGCCAACACTCATCCACTCAGACACCCAGGCATTCCATGCATCACAAGCACACCAACATTCTATGACCATCTCACGCTCTGGCTGAGCAGCTAGTGGCAGCAGTGCTGGACTACAATGTTAATCAATTAAGTAGGATATAACATTATCCCTTTTTCTTCAACAAAAACAAACATGCAAGTGATAAACATCAAAGAAGAACTATCCACAAGAAAAATGAATAGTGGTACAAGTCCCACGGATGCAAACATAAAATAAAACATCGCAGGAGAAAGAACCATTATACAAAGAACGGGTAAGATAAATACATTTGAAAAACAATATCTCCCATCCCTTCGTTAAAGATAAAAACATTATGAAGCAAGAATAACATTACCCGAAATACATTTGAAGCATTTTGCATTAAACACTGTGACATAATGCACTACAACGCAAAGGGTAAAAGACCCCACTCAACCAATGCCCAAAGTAATAACCTAGAGTAGCACTAAAGATAGCATACTCTACTACAACAATCCCACGAGAAAGGGAAACAAACAAGTATATGGATCGTCACCCATAACAACTCCCGTGAAGGGATGTACATTAGTACTGTGCACAACTGTTTATGGACTAAACCATAACCCAACCCAGTGTGAGGGTTAACCTAGGTACAAACTATTTATGAACTAAACCAGAACCCAACCCAGTGTGAGGGTTAACCTAGGTACTCCAAACCCCTTGTAGAGGTTACATACCCCCATGTAGGAGTAACCAAACATTAATACAAAAAGAGCTCTAGACCCCCTTGTGGAGGTTACATACCCCTATGGGAGTAACAAACGTATAACTAATCACAGGGCCGTTACCCACAACCTTCCCACGTGTATGGGAATAATGTGATGACCAACAACAGGACTTAATGAAGACCCATCCCTTGAAAAACTTGTGGCATCACAATATCTTTTAATCTTTCTCAAACTAATACTATATCCGTCCCATTAACAGTAGAACACTAGTGCACTGTGCCCCACGCCGGTGAGCGATATCTCACCCGATTTGTGAAAGATCTGGTCCCCTACTTGAATCACACAAAATCATCACCTCACTGTGGGGACACAAGAACAACGTACACCACCTGAAACCATGACCAGTACCTAAGAAAAAAACACTTTACAGATCTAGAACTTCAGTTTTTGACAGGACTCCATGTTCACTCTGTGGCACATAAGAGTTACAGGACACCTTAGGATCCATAGCTTAATGGATCCAATACAATACAGTGAGCAAACAATGGAACTTTACCTAAACGAATCCATTCAAATAAATAAAATTATCACTAGTCCAGACAAGATGGGTTCACACATCAGTCATTACCTCCAGTGAAACAACTCCGACATTCATGAAACGGAGGATTCCACTCAGAGGATTCCAAAATCAACAATCCCAGAATCTGTTCACATCGCGAAAAATAAACTATTCCAATATATGTTCACGTCGCGAAGAATCAACGATTCCAGAATATGTTCACTCGCGTAGACACCGCATTGTCCCCGACCCTCCTGTCGAACTCGACAAAACTTTATTAATAGCATTGTGGCTGGCAAAAATATTGCGTGGTTGGCAAAGCGCATCCGTGGAAAACTACAATGCTTCATAGAGCATGGACAGCAGCCACCAAACACAAAATGGCCGCACGTAATTCCACGTACAGCCGGATGGCTCACAGCACGTCAAGGCTGGAAACAACAGCGGAATGGCGAAAACGTCATAGAAGTTCCACAGGAGCCTCGCGCAATGCCTAACAAAAGTGAGTCGCACGAGCTTCAATTTTATAATTCAAATTTGAGGAGAGCGGTTTAACTGGCCAAAGTCTGGGGGTTGTACGACCAATACAAATTACTGTTGACTTACCCCCAAACGTAAATATGTAAAGTCGATGGCCGGGCATGTCACTTCACCAAACGGCCTCGATACAAGCCCGCACACGTTGCGTACATCAGCCCCAAAAATGAACACCGCTGAACTTGAGATAGCCAGCTCCAGAAGAAGACCCGGAGTTAGGGTTTCAGCTTCCGTGCACATAGTAATAATGATACCTTCCTTTAAATGCCCAAGCCATCACAATCCAGGGCAAACACGATAATTGTGGAACTCCACTCACGATGTAGCAGGAAAACACAAACGTAGTACAGCATCGTGAACAAATATTTTTTCCATCTGCGCAGCAACTGGATGCAGAACAACTAGCTGCAGAGTGATGTGACCGCTTCTCTCAGAAACAGAATGTACCACCATATATGCCTTATCCCTTGATGTCACTGTAGTCCTAGTAATACGAAGTGAGTCACTGTGGTTTTGAAAGCCTTCCAAATCGCTGCAACTGTCAATTAAGAACCCTTTTGAACAAGATATACTCCATGAGTACAGCCACTGCACACTTTCTCCGTTTTTACATCTTTCAAATTGACTTTTTCTTCTTTCTGTGGCTGGAACACCATATACAGTTGTAGTTTGACTACTCCTCCAACTCACTGTAATCCTTTTGTGGCTAACGTTGTGGCTGGAACACCAGATGCGGCTGTAGCTTAGCTACTCCTCCAACTCACTGTAGTTCTTTAGGTGTTAGTAGTATTCCCAGGCTGTAGTGTCCTTTTGATGACACTTCTCTGTGGGCTGTCCAATGGAAAGGACACTGGTGGGGCTGGCGCTGGCTTTCCTGGGAATTCTTTCTTTGTAGATGTAGTTGCTTTAAGGATCTCTTAGTTTCTCCTTTATTTCCTTTATAGTTCCTTTGTTTCAGTGGTTCACCAAGAGTCTCTAGGGTTCAAAGTCCGCTCGTCGCCAACATAAATGTTGTGATCTCTGTAGAAAGACACCTGGAGCCAGGAGGTATTCTTAAACCATCTTTATTCAGTCTCCAGTTCAGGTTACATCTGTCTCTACTCCAGTCAGCCTAGTGTTGTACCAGCCCCACCAGGAGCAGCCTCCCTAGCTGCTCAGCCCATCTTCAACTGCCAACACTCATCCACTCAGACACCCAGGCATTCCATGCATCACAAGCACACCAACATTCTATGACCATCTCACGCTCTGGCTGAGCAGCTAGTGGCAGCAGTGCTGGACTACAATGTTAATCAATTAAGTAGGATATAACAGTTGCTTTCACATTTGGTTTCTTGAAGCATTTATTGTATTCACTCAATCAAGGACACACACTCAGAGACAAAATCCAGACCAATTAAGTAAGTTTAAAAAAGGTATACTTATGTTTTATTTACAACCAAGCAGGACTTGGTACAGGTAAGTGAAATATACTTTCAAAATGCAAGATTGTTCCAAGCAGTTGTGCTTGAAATGACAATTGTTACAGGTTGTTAAATGCTTTGAAGACAGTTTCAATTACATAGTAATTCTTTTTTTATTACTTTTGGATTACTTTGAGTACTGGGGTTGGTATGCCTAGATACCACACCTTAGGATCTCTACATACAAGGTAAGTATGACCTTTTATACTTTGAAATTGAGTTCACTTGTTTGAATATATTAACAGTTCCACACTTAAAACAATTTTAGGCCCAAAATCTTATAACACGGGTTCCTATGGGAGAAAAATAATTATCGGTTATGAAGGTAAGTACTCGACTTAGAAGGGTGAGCTTTGGTGGTTCGGACCAAGGTTCTGCAAGGTCTAGATGGGCACTCAAGTTGCACCACCTATGGCACTGGGGCAGCCGGGTGCAAAGTGTCGTGCCCAATGTTAGCCAATGAGGCAAAATGGGCATTCGCTTAGAGACTGCTGACTAGCAGGTTACTCGAGTGTGGGAGAAAAGCTCCAAGGGTTAAGGTCAGCACTGCAGGGGCCAACGACCAGCACATGAGCTCCATCGCCAGCAGCACTGGGGCTGCCAGGTGCAGGGTACAAAACGGAAATCAGGGACCATGTGTTTTCCAATTGAGACCTTCGATTTCACAAAGATGCTGCATGCTTGGGCAGGGAGGCTTCATGAAGGCGACCACTGGCTGGAGAGGTAATATGGGATCTTGGGCGATGTCTGGACACCATCGGTTGGGCCACCCAAGGCCGTGAGGCATCGGGTGCAGGGGTGTTGTCTGCCGCTGGGTTTTCTTACCAGGTCCGGTCGTGGGGACACTTCAGGTTGAGGCTGCATGCATCAACTTGAGGTTTGAGGGAGTTTGAGCCCTTCTCACCCAAGCAAGGTGGTAGCAGATCAGCACAGCAAGGCAGTAGTTCAGTAGGGCAGCAGTCTGGCAGAGTGGCAGTCTTTCAGCAGCTCAGCAGTCCTTCCTGGCAGAGTAGCCACAGTTAAAGAAGTGTACTGTAGACTTGGTATCTGAGGTCCTCTTGTTATACCCTGGTGCCTTGGTTCTGAAAGATGGGAGAAGCTTCTAGACAGTGTCTATGAAGTACACAGACTCTCCTGCCTCCCCTGCCCCGGCTCCAAGCGGGCTGCAGTAACAAAGTTTGGTCATTAGACCCTTTGCGTGAAGGCAGAGCGCAGGCTATTCAGTTGCAAGTAGGACTGTGCGCAGCTCTGCTCCTCCCATCCTAACAGCAGATGCCCGATTCAGGCACGCCTAATCCCTCTATTGTGTGACTGTCTGGGAGGAATTCACAAAGTCTAACTGTCAGCTACACCCAGTCATATGACACAGGACAGACTTCAGGCACAAAGCTCTAAGGCAGGAAAATGCCAACTTTTTAAAAGTGAAGATACAAAAAGCGCGTGATTGACGCACAAGATTGGCGCACTGCTGTGAATGGGACCTTTTCCCTTTCCAATCCATAGCTTTCATTCATAATTCGTCCAAAACTTGACAATTTAATCACCATATTATTCAGATTCGTCCTCTTAAATATCACGGAGACAGCGAAATTCCATTTAAGCGTTTATTGCACATTTTCAAATGCAGCTGTATTCCATTCCATGCTTTTACACAGCGGCACGTGTAATTTAATAAACACCAATGTCAGCCCTGTGTCTGTAACCCAATGCATTTCGAGCTGAATACTCTTCGTCAGGGGTTTCTGCAAAATACAACATAATCAGCAATAACAACTGCTCCAAACAGATATATAGATAACAAAGAAAAAGCCCTCTCAGTTCCCAGTTCCCAAAATGCAACACAATCAGCTATAACAACTGCTCCGAACAAATATATACAGATTACAAAGAAAAAACCCTCTCTATTCCCAGTTCCCTCGATGTCTTAATGAAAAGGTAAAATGTTAAAAATCCCGCTACGCCTCTCCAGCCGTCAACCATCCGTTGTCAACCCACGATTATCCCTCACACCATCCTAAGTGAAAAGAACCCTTCCCTGCACTTTCCCACTTTTTACCTGTAAAGCACAAGCCTCTCAAAAGCCGTTCTCCTCTCTAACTCGACATCGGAGACACCGGAAAAACTTACATCAGAGACCGCCTTGAATTTTGAAAAGACGTTACATCCTGTATAACATATGTTTGCTGTATTCCAACTGTTTCACAAAGTTTTTTGTTGTATTAATTATTTGTTCACTGGTGTGATACCTGTATGGTTGAGCAGGCAGGTTCTTTCAGTCACATTGTGGGGCTAGGATGACTTTTTCTTCTTTTTTTCTTTTCTTTTGGTTAGTGAGTGCATCATGGGTGTTGTAGTCTTAGGGATGTAAGCATTAAGTCACGTGGTTTGATGTGTTAGGTTGATTGGTGTCACCTGAGCGTGAGGATTATCCTTTATATTGGTTTGGGTGGGAGGGCGATGGTGAGAGCAGTCTTCACGAGAGTTAGAGAGGAGAACGGCTTTTGAGAGGCTTGTGCTTTACAGGTAAAAAGTGGGAAAGTGCAGGGAATGGTTCTTTTCACTTAGGATGGTGTGAGGGATAATCGTGGGTTGACAACTGATGGTTGACGGCTGGAGAGGCGTAGCGGGATTTTTAACATTTTACCTTTTCATTAAGACATCGAGGGAACTGGGAATAGAGAGGGTTTTTTCTTTGTAATCTATATATTTGTTCGGAGCAGTTGTTATAGCTGATTGTGTTGCATTTTGGGAACTGGGAACTGAGAGGGCTTTTTCTTTGTTATCTATATATCTGTTTGGAGCAGTTGTTATAGCTGATTATGTTGTATTTTGCAGAAACCCCTGACGAAGAGCATTCAGCTCGAAATGCATTGGGTTACAGACACAGGGCTGACATTGGTGTTTATTAAATTACACGTGCCGCTGTGTAAAAGCCTGGATTGGAATGCAGCTGCATTTGAAAATGTGCAATAAACGCTTAAATGGAATTTCGCTGTCTCCGTGATATTTAAGAGGACGAATCTGAATAATATGGTGATTAAATTGTCAAGTTTTGGACGAATTATGAATGAAAGCTATGGATTGGAAAGGGAAAAGGTCCCATTCACAGCAGGGCGCCAATCTTGTGCGTCAATCACGCCCTTTTTGTATCTTCACTTTGAATACAGTGACTTGGGATGGGTCACTAAGTGGAGCGCACGCAAGTCTGAACATGCATCAATCTTAGGATTACATAAAAGGGAAGGAGTGCGCTCTAATTCAGACATTCTTGTTGTTCACAACTTTTTAAAAGTGGCATTTTCAAAATTGTAATGAAAAATCTGACTTTGCCTTTAAAGTCAAGCTGATATCAATCAGTCTCAGAAACATAGTAGGGAAACACAGAATCGTTAATGGCTATTCAAACGTCAGACAAAATGTATCCTCAATAACCAGAAGCAAATGAAGAATTCTGTAGCCGCAATACAAAGAATGAGAAACAAAGTCTGATGAGTAGATTGAAAGTTTTGATCCTCCTACCTATACATGAGGTTGTCTAAAAAATCTGTTAAGCCCTATTCTAAACTAGGGATCAGTGAAACCTTATTCAAGTCAGGGAAACAAGAAAAGTGTCAGCATAGCAGAACCTCTGTAGAATTTCTCTAAAGGGAATAATATTGTATGCCATGAAGCCACACAACAGAGATGTCGCAAAGAGGTCTGCACCACCTAAAGTCTAAAAGGAATCTGAATAAAGCTGAAGTGTGTTCATCAATTATACCCACAAAAAAACCTTCAAGAATCCCATATCACATGTCTCATTATTTTCCATTTTTAAACAATAAAACTTGGCAACTACACTCGAGAATTCTTTCCTTTGGTCCACACATTAGAACGTCCTTGGATTCCTCCCGTCTCCCAATTCAGTAAAAAACATTTGTTCTCTCTTTGTTTGTTAAAACTTCTCATCCTTGCCAAAAGTACTCCTCCTGAACCTCACTATCTCTTTCACACAATGTGCCTTTTCTATTCATTAGATCACACAACTTCATCTGCAAAGCAGAGAAAAATATTGCATGTACAACAAACGTTCATGTTGAAGGTTAAACATTAAGAAATCCAAATGCTTAAGGCCTTTGGTCAACTTAGTGCAACACGCATTTCAGCGTTATTCAAATGAGATCGTGAATATCTAAGAATTAACAATATTATTCAAACTACACAAATGCAAACATATGTGAGAACTGCAATTTGTTGTTACTGTAAAGAAAACATTAATATGCACACTAATATAAATATTGAGATTATACAGTGAACGCACTTTCTCTACCGTTAGTGCACCCCTTCACATTAATAATGCTAAGTCACACGAATATATAGGGCCATACATAAACATATATGTGGCCTGGTCAAACAGGAAAGGGTGGACCCAAACTTAAGCTGCTCCAGGACAAAGCAGCTGACTATTAACACTCAGAAACGTGAAGAGGTTAAGATATTGTTTTGGGTGTTGGCCTATTTTGGTTGCTTTAATGGATTAACTGGAGATGTAGAAGTGTTTTCATAATTAGTAATGAATGCTTAATTTAGATGTGAGTAAGTTAGCAAAACATTTCAGTTCTCTTGCTCAATAAAACATGTTACTCTCTGTAGCCTCCTCTCCTCCCATGGCAGCCATCTTCCCTCTAATCCCTTTACAATCCTCCCGCAAACAGGTAAATAAAAACAATCCCAAAAACAAAGAAAGGACTTTGACCCCAGTGCAGCCTTAATCTAATTTTAAAAAGTACCATGCTCTAACCACAGCTCTAGAGCTCCACCTGTTGACCAAACCCTTAATGGTGACATTCACAGTTAAACCTTCAGGAACCTTCAAAACTACAGACTTCTGTTCTGTCCTAAGGAATTTAGCCCTTTCCACACTCCCTGCTTTCATGTGTGGCATCAAACGGCAATGCCATGGAAAGATACGGTCCTAATTCCTACCACATAAAATTTCTACAAAATCTATTCAAACATGCCGTGAAAAATCACAAGCACAAACTCCTCAAAGAACATCCAGAAACACTAATTACAGCCATCAACTACAGTTCATAGCTTGGAGGCCTTATAACAGACTTAGTCTTCTACACCAAGAAACCTGCCAAATGGAGAGATATCTTCCTACACCTCCTACATGTAACAAACACAATCAACATCCCATATGGATTCAAACTCACTATATCCCCATTCCAAAAGTTTAGTGGAGAGCTGTCCATATCCATTTACAGAAACTGAAACATCCTAATCCAAGTCTCAGAACAGAACCTCTTCTTATTTGAACGGCACTTCCCCGTTCTCTTCACCTCCTTATCATTCATGCTCAATCCTACTCCACATCCTACCACCACAGAATACATCTGTTCTCCTCGCCCAGTAGAACCTGCCTCTCTCCAATCCCCAAGCACCAACACCACTTACACCCCCCATACCTCCTGACTTCTTTAATCTCCATGAAGCTATGGCCTTACTACAAGAAGTATCTCATCTTCCCCTACACATTCAGACCATACAACCACACCTGATACCTTACAGTCCCTGAACTTCCTTATACCAGTTCCAACCTTAACTTCCACTATAGCATACGATGACCACCAGTCTACTCTTCTCTCTGCCTTAGAGCCAGGTGCATCTCAACTGATCCCTTTAATCACCCATCTGGAACTTAAAATCAACACCATACTGGAAAAACTCACCTCATTATAAAAGGACATCAAGATCTGCCCCAATTCGCCTCCTACTCACACAACTATGACAAACACCGATCCTGCCACAATCATACACTCTGTCTCCTCACACCTTACCATATGGCCAACTATCTCTTGTATTCAGTACCACCTTAAGCCCAGACGTATCACAACTGGAATGTCTCAGTTGGAAGCGAAAATGCTGAGCCACACATACGTCAATGCTACCAGCTAACTCTACTAACCCACGAATCTGGTTATCCTCTGCACCATTAGGATCCCTTCCACTAAACACCCTCCCTGACCACCTACCCGAATCACTACCATCCAGCTTACTCAATTGGAATAGAAAACATCACCCAAACTAAACTGTATGTGATTAAACTGTATGTTATCAGTCAAGCATACCCCAGTAATATCAGAAACCAGCCTACTTCATTCATTAAATCAACTATGTTTTCTGACTGAAACCTTACTAAATGACCACTCATCCCCCTTTATCGATCTCCTCACCCCACTAGGCTTCTCAATCATTTGCCACAACCAGAAAGATTGTATTGGTGGTAGATTAGCTGTGTGCCTAAAACCCTTCATAACAGCTGAATTTCCTACATTTGAATACCTGGGAGTCGATCTCTCCTTCAAAGGCTCTAACCCTATCAAATCCCACACCATCTATCACCCACAATTCTTCGGGGAATTAACAGACCTAATAATGCTAATCCGCATGAAGGACTTCACAGACCTTATTCTAGAAGACCTAAACTTGTACTTGAACAATGCTGACGATATAACAGTTCAAGCCTTATCCATCCTCCTTGAATCGAAAGGTCTCATTCAACACTGCAAAAAAGCAAACCCACAATAAAAGCTCTACACTCAACACAATCATTTCCGACCACAATACTATTTCCCTCCATTGCATCCTACCCCTCGACTGACCACCACTTAATTCTATTCAATCTCAATGTCAACCAACATACGCTCGCCACCTAAACCTATCGTCCTAAGCACTGGAAAAGGAACATGCACCAAATCCCTCCATCAGAGTTAGAATCCCTAATCAGTTCCCAAATTCTTCCGCCACCCAACCTTACTACCACCGATGATCTCACCTCCCACTACAACTAAAAAATGACGGAACTTCTAGATTCTGTCCCCCCCCCCTCCCTAAAAGTAAAAAAATCAAGAAGTATCTCTTCCAGATACTGGTTCAAAAAAGACCTTAATAATGACAGACAACAGCTGAGACTGGCTGAAGGAACCTGGAGAAAACAACCCTCGTTGATCCATGTCTCGCTCCTCCGAGCTGAACGCCTAAAATACAAAGGACATATCTTCAGAGAAAAATCTTTTTTCTTCTTCATTCGCATTGAAAAATTTGACCTACATGACATCTTCTAATTCGGGTTCAGGAAAGGCTGCTGAACGAATCCTTAACATCACTGATGACTTACACAGATCTCTTAATGACGGTAAGGCCTGCCTCCTGAACCTCCAGGACCTCACAGCGGCCTTTGATACCGTTAACCACAACATTCTTCTAAACACCCTATCACAGCATGTTGGCATCAACAGAACCGTCCAGCATTGTTTCGCCTAATACCTGAGCCAAAGATCCCACCTAATCAAACTAAATAATTCCACCTCACCAGCAGCATTAGTCCCACAAGAAGTTCCCCAGGGATCCATCTAGTCTCCTGCTTTGTTTAATCTCTATATGGAACCCCCGGCAAAGATCCAGAAACAGGCCAGAATTGCTTACCATCTCTATGCGGATGACACCCAACTCTACATCAAAATCTCATCATCCAAAGACATCTAGCACCTAAACAACACTCTCTCAACCTGGCTGACCAACAACCATTAAAGCTTAGCCCCAACAAAACTGAACTCCTCTTCATCCAGCCAAAAGGAAAGTCATATCCTATCCATAACTGGCTTGACAACCTGAATGCACTAAAATGTAAACTATCCATCTCTGACTCTGCTAAGGCACTAAGGATTAATCTCGACAATAACTTGAGCATGAAAGACCATATTAATACCTTGGCAAAGCAAGCCTTTTAGACGCTGAAACATCTAAACTGATATCAAACCCTTCATCCACCTTGAAGATCTAAAGACTGTAGTACAATCCCTAGTCATCTCCAAGCTGGACTACGGCAACGTAACAATCACAGGTACTCTAGAAATCCACGATATACACATTGAATCCACACTCAACGCAGCAGCTGGACTTCTCTCTGGGGAGAGGTGCTATAACCACATCACTCCCACACTGAAGAAACGTAACTGGCTAAAAATAGAAGCAAGAGCATTCTGCTCCTGATTACACCCAAATTTAACCAAAACAACAGTCTAGAAGAACCCGAGCTGCCTGAAAACTGATACAAAAGTGCTAACAAAGTCACTGATACTCTAAAGCATCGCTATACAAATAGTCAGATTCCCCCAAAGGAAAAAGGGAAAATGTAATAAGGAAAATATATATATTTTTATTATTTATATTATTTTACCGAAATTCATAAAAGAAACACCCAAATTTAACACAATGGAATGCACCCAGAATTTGGAAAGCTCTACCTCAAAAACTATGTGACAATAAATCATACCTATACTTCAGGAAAAACTTCAAACTATTTCTTTTCAACAAACATATGAATCCAACCTTCTAAAATAATTGACTAGCACAGGTGCACCGCCCCTCTCTATCACAGACCATGCCTCTGCCTCTCAAACAACTGCCCTTCATTCCGCCAAACCATGTTACATCTTACCCCTAAACTATATTCACCCCCTTTTGTATATTTTTTCCCGATACATATTTTGTTGTATGTAGGCACACTTTATTTTTTATTCCATGTAAATGCTGTTTTTACAGACTTTGTAAAGCGCTCTGATGCCCTCAGGTCAAGTTTGCGCTATAGAAAACTTAAAAAATAAATAAGTAACTAGGCCTCGGTTGAACACAAGGTCTCAGCCAGCTTGCGCTGAAATCCATTCAGAATAAATGTGCACATAAAAAATGTGCACTTTATTTTGAACTAGCCTTTCCACATGCCTGCTTCGAAGGGCCATATGTATGAACACATTTTCCCATAGACACAGAATGGGTAAAACCCTTTGCTACATCTGCCCCTAAGTCACTTTACATTTTAGAGAAATAAGCAAAATAGAAGCTCTCCTCACAATGTCTGTTTGCTGATAAAATACAAATGTATTCATGTGCATTCCATACGAGGAAGTTGTGCCGGGGATGTTCTTGTCCCAGTAACAATTTCAAGGTCTTTTGCTCCATGCATTTACACGTGCCATTCATTTGTTAGAACTTGTTATTATATGTGCTTGTTATAAAAGGAACAGTCATCTTCTCTTGTTTTTGTGCTTTCAATAATGTGCTCCAAAGTAGGTGTTCCTAGATCTTAAATGTGCCGTGAGAATTCAAATAGTGATTGCTGCTTTTTACATGTATCTTTGTTATTTCAACTGTATCATGTCATTTCACACCTTGCGGACTATGTGGTTTTTATTTTGCCTGAAATCCTATAAAACATGCACTGTTTTGGCAATGTGCCAAACTTTTCCTGATCTTCTTAGGGAGCCGACTGTATGCTAGTCTGTTTAATCACTTTATACCTTTTTGCACTCTACACCAATCTGTCTTGTGATTTAAACTTTTTGTCCTTTTAAATTGTGCAGACTCGGCGCTATTCTGCCATTTGATTTGCATGAAGACTTTCTATTGAGGCAGACGGTCGGTCCTTTTGCTGAACTATACTTTGGTTCTGGCTATTGACTTGTTTCAGAGACTGATATTATTTTTGTTCTCTCACAGATTATGGTTTTCACTATTTTGATTTGAGCTAATTCACGATTTGACTAACAATCATTTTCTCTTCTGTAATTACCTTAATTTGATAAACCTTTATTGTTTTGATTTGAATTGTTGTCTTGTGATGGTTGGATTAATTTGTATCAGGGAGTACGAAGATTTTACGAGGTCTTACGAAAACTCACACAGCACTGATCCAGTGCCTCAACCCTCTAATTATTTAATTGGGACGTCCACAGAAATCATAAAAGTGCTACCTGCTAAATTTTAATTCAATATTATATCCCAAGCGAAATTAACAAATGCTTTGTGATTGTGTATTGTTGCTTGTAATGCTTTATTTCCATGTAGAATACAAATTCGATGTGAGTTGGATGAGAGTAATCCTGACGAATAAGTTTTTGCTTTCAAATGGAGTGATTAAATATAATATATTTAGCCAAGATGTGATACACTTGAGGAAGCGTGGGCATGAAACAAGAGAGCTTAATTCCAATATCGTACAATAAATAATTTGGTGAAAACTTTGAATATATATATATATAGGCAAAGCAAGGGCGGCTGCAGCGCGGTTCGTGACTTCACAGAGGACGGGGTGCACTGTCACTCCTGCCCCTGCCCGGTGGAGTCTTGGACCTGGTGGCTGGAACGGTTTGGGGACCAGAGGAAGCTCCGGGATTCATCTCAAGCAGGAAATTGGCAATTGTTAACACAGCAGCCAGTCCTGCACCCCGCCAGCTCACATGGGCAGAATACAAGATATCCCCACGCAGCACCTACCTGGGAACAGTTGAATTCTGGGACCTGTAGTTCCAATGAACTACGGATGGTGAGCAGACACTTGATTGGGGCAGAGCGGGCTCCCGCCAATGGGAAAGTGGCAGGACTATTAAAACACGGGTGTTAAAAGCCTCCTGAACATTTAGGCATCTGACGAAGGCCGACTGGGCCGAAATGCATTATGCCCCAATATCAATAAAGGAGCTTTCTCAGAATCCCCTGCGTTGCCTCTGCTCTTTCATCTGGAGGAGTTTACTGTGATTTAAAACGCGTCAGCCAGAGACGCGCTACAGAGGCCCCCGTCCCACAAGTCTGCCCGGACATCACTGGTTCCTGCTCCGACGGGTTTTTTTCTTTTCATCCAGGGTACTGGAATGGTCCGGGCCCGCCTCTTAGTCCAGGCGAAGCAAGGGCGGCTGCAGCCTGGTTCGTGACTTCACGGAGGACGGGGTGAACTTTCACTCCTGCCCCTGCCCAGTGGAGTCTTGGACCTGGTGGCTGGAACGGTTTGGGGACCAGAGGAAGCTCCGGGATTCATCTCAAGCAGGAAATTGGCAATTGTTAACACAGCAGCCAGTCCTGCACCCCACCAGCCCACATGGGCAGAATACAAGATATGCCCACGCACCACCTACCTGGGAACAGGTGAATTCTGGGACCTGTAGTTCCAATGAACTACGGATGGTGAGCGGACACTTGATTGGGACAGAGATTGTTCCTGCCAATGGGAAAGAAAGTGGCGGGACTATTAAAACACGGGTGTTACAAGCCTCCTGAACATTTAGGCATCTGACATAGGCCGACTGTGCCGAAATGCATTATGCAGCAATATCAATAAAGGAGCTTCCTCAGAATCCCCTGCGTGGCCTCTGCTCTTTCATCTGGAGGAGTTTACTGTGATTTAAAATGCGTCAGCCAGAGACGCGCTACAGAGGGCCCCGTCCGACAAGTTGGCCCAGACATCACTGGTTCCTGCTCCGGCGGGTTTTTTCTTTTCATCCAGGGTACTGGAATGGTCCTCTTTCATCAGGAGGAGTTTGCTGTGATATATATATATATATATATAATTTTTTTATTAATATACATATAGCACACTTGAAAATCTTTGTTTACCTTAACTACTGAAGACATGTTGCGGATCTGGTATACTTTTGTCAATTAGACCATGAAGAGAATTAAAAGTACCCTTCTGGCAATTGCAACAAACCGGCACAATATAGAATTGACGATTTATGAACCATTTGACTCCCAAATGGATGCTCACCTTTCAACATACTGAGCAGCCCCAGGATGGTTTTGTGGAATGGGCTCTGACTTCACACTCTGCATGGAAGGAAAAGATAGTCTTGAAGACATGTGCCAAAGATGGTGTTTTCCTCCGGCTGTTCAAGTTTAGGGACAATAATTATAGATAATTCCCTGGTGGGCAGACCTACAGCGTGAATACAGTAGTGAATAAAAGCCAGTCTGGTCCAAGTACTTTCCATATAAGTTTATTCCATGTAAGATGTTACAGCGTAGAGCCCCACTAGGAGCAGCCTTCCAGCTGCTCAGCCCATCTACCAACTGACTAACAAACTCACCAACATTCTCTCACCACAGTCACACTGGCTGAGCAGCAGGTATAACACATCTCCTTTCTTTATATTGATTACAAACTAACTATAAATAGAATGACAAAGAAGTCTGTTGCAAGCAAAAGATGGCATAGAAGCAATAGCATGCAACAGAATGATTACAGAACCATTGCCACAAATAAGCAAGATAGGAACGATCTGAAACATCAGCATGAAGAATAATAGATGGAAAATATCATGCACAATGAATAAATTAGAAGGAGAGAAAAATGAACATAAGTAAGAATACACTCATGCACCATCTTCCTTTCTACAGCAAAAACATGCACAACTACACCACAAATCACTAACAAACCCAGATACCTAAAACATGCTAGCTGGCCAGGCAAACATGAGAAACGTAAACAGAGTGCCAACCACAAGGTGTAGAGGAAAACGAACCAACACAACAACTAAAATTTACCCAAGCCTGAAGCATGGGTGGAAAGTGTGGAAAAGCTTGTAAAAGTGTACACTCTACACCAAGCAAAAGGTAAGAGAACAACAATAACTAGAAAGCAATCACTCACTCATGAAAATCTGGCTTCCAATTAGCCTTTCACCCAAATCCGAAGTTAGGGTGGTACGTGTGGAAGTACGCTCCACACGGAACACTTAAGGGTGCACAACTACCCTCAATCAGCTAATAAAGGAAAACAGCACTCACTATGAACAATACTCACTCTTCAACAATCAGGCTTCAACTCATCCCCTTACCCAAACCCAAAGCAAGGGCGGTAAGTGTGGAAAGGCACTCCACACAGAACAAGTGAAAAATGCACAACTCAACATCCAATCAAATGTAAGGAAAACAGCAATACACCTAACAGACTCCACGTCTCAGGCAACACATCTCAAGGAAGACAACAATACTCAAGGTAGTAAGAAAAACGCTGTGACTCAGAATTAAGCACACACCCCACTAAGCAGTATGAAAACGTAAACATCACAAAAATGTTGTATACCAACACAGTAGAATCCAACTACAAGTAGACTCTAAATAAAGAAAGTCCCAGAAGAACCCATAGCATGAAACAGCACCCACCACAATACGTTAAGAAAATGAGCACTGAAAATAACAATGTATAAGAGACCTGATGAAATGAGGAAAGACAGTAATCAACAGTGAGTTATTGTAAATACAGATAAGCAAGAAACATATCATGTGCTGACAACACAAAAACGAAAACGTCATTACTTCAATAAATGAAATGCTGCTTAGTAATACAGAAACTTATAAACTTTCCTACTTTTAGTTGTGCCACATTGGTGATAATGTAATAAAAACAGCAGAAAGAATAAAAGAAAAAAAAAACACAGGAAGAAATGTTCTCCAGCAGTCCAGTCACGAAAATGTAAAAGTACTCCTGGATGAATGAATGAATGAATGAATGAATGAATGAATGAATGAATGAATGAATGAATGAATGAATGAATGAAAAGCAATTTATATCGCGCAAACTAAGCCCGAAGGCATCAAGGCGCCTACCAATAAGATCAGAACACAGAGGCCAGCTCACGGATATGCCATAACAAATAGCCAGGTCTTTAACGCTTTCCTGAACAAGGGGACTGATGGTTGAGCTCTAATTTCCATAGGGAGAGCATTCCAGAGCTTGGGCGCCAGATAGGAAAAAGCCCTTCCTCCCCACCTGGTTCTCCTGAAACGAGGTACCAATAACAGTTTCTTATCTGAGGACCGAAGATTTCTGGCGGGGACATAGGGAACTAAGAGATCATTGATTCCTCTCGCTCCTTGACCTAGTATTGTCCCATATGTTAGACTAAGGATCTTAAAGGTGATCCTAGCCGAAATAGGAAGCCAGTGTAGGCTTTTCCTGACAGCAGTGGCAGCCGCATTCTGAACAGTTTGCAGTCGCTGCACCAAACCCTTGTCTAGACCCGAGTAAAGAGCATTACAATAGTCAAGACGTGAGGACACCAGGGCTATAACTACTTGTTTGCGTGCAGAGGGAGCAAGGTAGTATTTTATTTTTCTTAGGATTTTGATGATGCCCCAGCAGGTCGACACCGTTCTATTTACCTGTAGGTTCATAGAGAGTGAAGGATCAATCAGGACCCCCAGATTACGAGCTGAGTGAGTGGGAGAGGGACACATTCCCAAGGAGGGGGGCCACCACTTATCAGACCATAGGTCACTCCCACCACCAAAGACAAGAACCTCCGTTTTCTCTCCATTCAGCTTTAGGGAGTTACAAATCATCCATTTAGAAACTGCCTCCATGCAGTTTCTAAAGCTGAGAGCAGAGGAATCGTCCGGGTGTGAGAGGGACACCATGATCTGGGTATCGTCTGCATAGGAGACCACCTCCATCCCATAGGATCTTATTAACTTGGCAAGTGGGGCCACATAGATATTAAAAAGGGTAGGGCTGAGGGCCGAACCCTGTGGGACCCCACATTGAACAGGCAGGGATGGAGATAAAAATTCGCCTAGTTTGACCCTCTGTTCTCTCTGATCCAAGAAAGAAGCCAGAAGGCTCAGAGCCGATCCCTCAACCCCAATCTCCCTCAAGCGAGCTGTCAAGGTCACCGGGGATAGGGAGTCAAAAGCTGCTGTAAGGTCTAATAGGACCAGAAAAGTAGTATGGCCCTGGTCCACCTCCATACGGATATTGTTTAACACAACAGTAAGAGCTGACGCTGTACTATGGGACCGCCGGAAACCATGTTGGGCTGGATCAAGAAGTCCATGCCCATGTACAAAAGCCATCAGATGTTCATTGAGATGTGTTTCGAGCATTTTAGCAGGTGCCGGAAGCAGCGAAATAGGACGGAAATTCTTCAGGGTTTCAGGATCAAGGGAGGGCTTTTTTAAAAGAGGCTTGACCACCGCCCTCTTCCACACGGCCGGGTACACACCCTCATGTATTGCCCTGTTCATGATCTTGAGAAGAGGGGGCAATAAGACATCCCTACAATCCTTAAAAACTCTGAGAGGGCAAGGGTCTAGGGGTGAGCCTGATCTTGTTTTACTAAGCAGCCTATCAAGTTGGACTAGATTCAGCGGAGGGAAACAGGACAGACTAGCCTTAGCAATCCGATTTTCCATTTCAGCCCCCGAGATGGCCGGAGTGCGCAGGGGGGGGCAAAGAGGCCCGTTGTAATTCCAGGGCGGAATAGATATCCGCAATTTTGGAATGAAAGAACTGAGCGATCCTATCGCAGAGATCTTGAGAACTGACAGTCGGATTGGGAGTTTGCAGAGAGCACAGGGAATCAACAATCCGAAAGAGGTCTCTGGGGGACGTAAGAGAGGTAGTTATTTTGGCGAAGTAATCCTGCTTTTGTTTGATTACCTCTGCCTTGTATCTTTTGAGCAAGAGTTTATGTTTTTCCCTTTCTGTTAGGTCCCAGCTCGCCCTCTACACCCTCTCCTGTTTCCTACAGTCCTGCCTCAAACGTCTCAGGGGTTCAGTAAACCAGGGAGCCGAGGGACTCTTTCTAGCCGAATAGCGCAAAGTAACTGGGGCCAAAGTATCAATTGCCCTGCTCAGAGAAGAGTCGAAATCAGTGGCCGCCAGATTAACATCTCCCACATTAGAATAGTTATTATTGGGAATCAGCGGCGCCAAGGTCTCCTTTGAAATCGCCTTAAGATTACATCTGGGTTCTCTTCTGCTATGGCTGAAGGACTTAGGATGACGAGGCACACGGGAGCTGAGAGGGAAATTACCAATATCTGAGGGAAGGGACACCACAACATTGCCAAGAAGCAGCTGGAATCCGCGTCGGCAGAAGAAAAAAGAATTTGAAGAAGGAGAGAACCAAAACGCTGCAGCCAGAGAGCAGCTGGATTCCTCGTTGGCAGAGAAAACGCTGCAGCCAGATACACACCCATATTAAGCTGTTGATGATTTAGCATAAAGTTACAACCTCTCCGATATGTCCCTCAACCCAGTTCCTCCATCTTTGAGATCGGGCACCCTCACACGCACAGGACAAATCTCTGTTCCCGCCAGGCACACTGTAAACATAGAGATGAGTGCTGCCGAGCTTGAAAAGAGAAACATCCACCACCAATATGGCGGTACGCAGATCGACGTAAAGTCGGGTGGCTGCAGGCACGTACATGCTTCAAAGGGTTCAGCAACAGCATTAAAGACTGCCTAGCAATGAAAACAACGAAACATGTCTCCGCGCGACAGAAATTAACAAGTGGGTGTGCGCGCTACTCTCGACACACTCAATGGTTTCAAACTGCACACAAACCGTTAAACTGCCGTAACTGGGAGGAAGGCTTCTAAGAGTAAAAACACTAATAATGCACAAAATTGTCTCACCAGACATGTCCCGCTACATCCAACTGTTCCTGGGCTGATTTTGATAGGATTTTAAAGGTCAACAACATGGAAGCATATCCAATTGTCCTCCATTCACTTCAAATGGACACTCATGGCCCAGGATAAAAAGTTTTTAAAAAAACGCTTTTGAACACGCACCACTAACTTTAAAAAAACACTCACTGCCATTGGTTTTCGACACTGGCTCATCCAAAGCATCTCCCCAAGCACGGATTTTCAACGTGTTTACAGCAGATAACACCACATCCATAGTGCTTGTAGAAAAACACTGCCAGCCTTTGTAGATAGTACCAAGCCAGTTTCTTGATGAAAGAAAGAACAAACTCCCCAGGCAGATCATCAATGTGTAGAATCCAATTACACATTTAAGGAACTCAGCATCATGTAGTAGCCACAAGTTAATAATGTCCCTTGATGTAAGGAAGGTGAAACGCCTAAACAGACTGTCCTGATGGTAAAGGACACCGGTGGGGCTAGCAGAGCGTTTCTAACCTTCGGGCTTCAGTTTCCTTTGTTTCAAATTTCCACAAGAGTTTCAAATGTAGTCCATCTTCCACGCAGGTTCTTGTTTCAAATCGCCGCCAAAATATAGTGAATAAAAGCAGGTCTGTTCCAAGTAGTTTCCATGTAATATTATTCTATGTAAGATGTTACAGCGTGGAACCCCACCAGGAGCAGCCTTCCTGCTGCTCAGCCCATCCACCAACTGACTAACACACTCACCAACATTCTCTCACCACAATCGCACTGGCTGAGCAGCAGGTATAACAAATACTTATGGTTACTCCTCTGTGGTTGTTCACCAATTATTAATACCTCTACCCTGGCCATCGGTTTCTGTGTGACACTGTGCAGTAAAGCACAGTACAGTGGCATTTGTAATCCATGTTGCACAGCACATAAGTATTGGATTTTTATGTCATGCATGCAAGATTTGTGTGCTACAGTAAATTAATTGCATGGCTTCCACCTGGGCACCACTCCAATCATCCATAGAAATGTGTTTTACAAAACTGCCTAATATAATATCAATGATGAGGGCTTCACCATATCGTTGTAGCTCCAAGATCACAGGTTTAAATAATTTTGAGCCTCTATCATTCTCACAATCATCTTGCATACCTAGGCTAAATCCTATAGGGTGATCACTGCAAGTGATAATTTAATAACAGTCTTTGACAGAGGTTTAGGCTAACTGGTGTCTTAAAAAGTTTAAGAGCTGGAAAACTGCTATTTACTACCTTAGACAATGGTAAATGGTTGCTTGTCACAGGAACTTTAGAATAGTGTGCCATTTTGGATGGTAATGTAGCAGTATTCGTGGAAATCTCTAAAGTAAACAACAGAATACAGCATAGTACTTAGTGAGAACCGCTTCCTACGTCCACTATTAGGACTACCAAATAGCACACCATTACTACCACTCAGACTTGACCTGAGAGTAAGGTCTATCACTGGGGGGGCGGGTAGAAGGCCCTTACTTTTTTGGAGATGGATCTGGGCCTTGCCAGAACTGTATTCCTATAGAGCTGGCCTTAAAGAAGTGTTAGGTATCCCAGAGTCAGGAAGCATACCTTGGATGAAATATATCAAAGTTACCTTGACCAAGGTAGGATGTGTGGAACTGTGGACAGATCCAGAAGGCGCTCTGACTGTTAGTAAATCAATGTTAAAGAGGAGGTACCAGCAATACAAAATGGGTCAACTGCTGGCATTCTCATACAGCACCCTGACTGACTCTTTCCTTATGTCCAAGGTGGACTACAGCTTGGAACTGTTTTTAGATGGAATAGAGCTTCCTGTGGCCCGAAAGTTGTACATGCAGTTTAAATACAGCACCCTACCAATAGACTCTTTTACTGGAAAATGAGCAATTAAACCAAGCCCTACTGGATATACCTGCCCTAGCTGTGGGGCAGATAGAGAGTTTGAAGTGCATGTTCTGTTCTTTTGCCCAGCTTATGCTAAAAGCAGAAAAAAGTGGATTATTCCTGTTTGTTGACTTTTTGATATCAAAGATTATCAAATTGCTTTTCGAATTTTAAAAACTAAGGTTAGACAAAGTCTGGTGTTTGCTGTATCACGCTGTTTATTTGCAATATGAAAGATTAGGAAAAATATGTGCCTCTAAATGTGTGCTTATTTTAACTAATATATTTATTATCTATCACCAGTTTTATTTGGTCACATGTATACTGTATTTATTTTGCTTTTTAATATTGTTTTGGGTTTAATATAGCCATGTAATGTGATCTATTTCACTTTTATGGCATAGAGCTGAAATTAATTTTAAGTTAATAATACAACATAGTAACATACACAATGCAACACAATTGACACATAATAGGCTACAACATAACAAAACAGAAAGAAATACAACCACAAAGTACACATAAAAACCTAATTTTCAAATAATGCAATACAAACACATAGCCGCACAGAAACGACAGAACACCTCACCACCACAAAAGCATGCCCCACAACAAATATGCACAGATATTTTTGTCACACATTACCAACTACAGAAACTTGCTTTCATAACACGGTGGTATAAACTGTTTGCACTAAACACTGCTTTACTTCCTACCAAAGACATGAAATGACCCAGTTAAAATATTTTGTGATCCGACACCTCTATCTCTTTTCGAATCCAGACATAACTCTCATATTTCATTATAGTTGTCCATCCCACATCCATTGCAGCTCTGTATAGTACAGTAATATCCAGGTCACAGATATCTTCATATGTGCATCTCGGTCTTTTGAGGGACGGCAGAACCCCGCATTCTTAAGAACATAAAGTTATATATTGCACATTATTGCAAATTGATCCAATGAAGCAGACAAACATTTTCATGTCATGACGCTCATCCTTCATAACGATGACAATTTGCTCATGGCGGGTTAGGTAGTGGAGCACCCAATGCCGGTCAGAGGACGCGTGGTGCTCCCAAGGCTGGTCAGAGGGCGCGCGGTGCTCCCAAGTCTGGTCAGAGGGCACGCAGTGCTCTCAAGGCTGGTCAGATGGCATGTGGTGCTCCCAAGGTTGGCCAGAGGGCGCGCGGTGGACCCAAGGATGGTCAGAGGGTGGGCGGTGCTCCCAATGCTGGCCAGAGGGCGCGCTGTGCTGCCAATGCGGGGTCCTGGTGGAGCATAGCCAGATCCATTGTGCGAAGTCACCCAGGGGGAGGCCATTTGATTTGTATTAAGACTTTCTATTGAGGCTGACTGTCGGTCCTCTTGCTGAACTATACTTTGGTTCTGGCTATTGACTTGTTTCAGAGACTAATCTTATTTGCGTCCTCTTACAAATTATGGCTTTGACTATTTTGATTTGAGCTAATTCAAGATTTGACTAACAATCTTTTTCTCTTCTGTAATGACCTTAATTTAATAAACCTTTATTGTTTTGATTTGAATTGTTGTCTTGTGAAGGTTGTATTAACCCCTTGCATGCCGTCCGACGTCACAGTGGGGGTGTGCGGAGGACGGCCAGGAGCCATCCGAACCCCGTCCACTCATTATTCTGCCCGCACCGCGGCGGAATTCGCGCCGCGGTCAACGGGTTAATTTGTATCGGGGCTTACGAAGACTCACTAGGTCTTAAGATAACTCCCACAGCACTGATCCTGTGCCTCAACCCTCTAATTATTTAATTGGGACGTCCACGGAAATCATAAAAGTGCTGCCTGCTGAATTCTGATTCAATGCTTTATTCCAAGCGAAATTAACAAATGCTTTATGATTGTGTATTGTTGGTTCTAATGCTTTATTTCCATGTAAAATACAAATTCAATGTGAGTTGGATGGGATTAATCCTGAGGAATGAGCTGTAGCTTTGAAATGGAGTGATTATATAATATCTCTAGCCAAGATGTGATAAACTTAAGGAAATGTGGACATAAAACAAGAGAGCTTAATTCTGATATCGTACAATAAATAATTTGTTGCAAAATGTGAACATATATATATCAATATATTTATTTATATATATATTATTTTTTTAATTAATACACGTCTACAACACTCGAAAATCTTTGTTTATTTTAACTACTTAAGACATGTTGCGGATCTGGTATACTTTTCTTAATTAGGCCATAAAGAGAATTAAAAGTACCGTTCTGGCAATTGCAACAAACCGGCACAATGTAGAATTTACGGTTTATGAACCGATTGACTCCCAAAAGTTCCACGGTCACAGATAGGTTCCGGTAGGTTAAGGGGGCAGAGCTTAGTTGTAGGTTTATAAAGCAAGATATGGGCGCAAAGTTAGCAGCTGTGGTAGTGCCCAGGTGTTGAGGTCGTTTTTGTGAGAGAATTTTTTCAGTCAGGTACGGTTAGGTTGTGGTGTTTCACATTGGTTTAAGCTTTAATTGGTTATGGATGCTAATGAAGATGTACACAAATGAGTTTATGTGAGGCGTGGAGGGAGGACCTCCTTAGACCAGGGATACAGGGTGACACGTGGGTGGGTTTGGAACGACCTAAAAGAAGGGCGGCTGTTGGTGATGCGGCGGCTGTTGCAGCATGTTTGCCGGTTCCTCATAAAGGAAACTTAAAACCTGAAACGGAGTAAAAAAAAAAAAAATGTACCTGTGGGCAGGCGCCTTCCGCTCGCACCTGTAGACCAGCAGAATGTGGTAGAGATTGTGTCGAGCCAAATTAGCGTTAATAATCTTGTTCCCCAGTGTTGTATTGCGTCCGAGTGTGAAGCTAGCAGTTGAAAGAGCTCAAAGCCGCAGAGGGGGAGCACGTGGGACGGGGCTTTCAACAGAGACCACACGCATATCGGTGAGGCGCTCTAGCGGCGTAGCGTGAAGCGATTCCATCGCTCAGCAGTATGAGGGGGAGGCTCCTCTGGTTTATGGGAGTGTCCTCGACATGGTGTCAGGAGTCAGTGGTGGTGAGAATGAGCCGCCTGCATTTGTTTTGTCGTTCTCGCACATGGCACAGGGAATCCCACCCCCCCCCAACAGCCTCAGAAAATGGGGAAGAGCTTCCCCAGCTCCCAAGGCTGCCTGCATGGTTTCCCTGAAATGACGATCAGCGCGCACATCGCACTAACGTCATTTCAGTGAAACCGAAACCGAAAATGAAATGATCCAAGAGGCTCATTTTAGTTTTCCTTCCTACGTGCTCAGGGGACTATCTCAGCCCCCTGAGCACATAGAAAGTCAGGAGAGGTATCGTTGGAAAGAGGAGAATCTCCCTAGTGGATCCCTGGAGGGCGATCCCCAAGCAGGGATCCACCCAGTAGGCACCAGGGAGGGGGAGCGGCCCCTTGGCCAAGGGCCTCTGCTCCCCCCATTTTCTTGGTCCATATTCAGTCTTTAGGAGCCCCCAATCTGCCCCCCGGGGGGGCAGAAAGCCCACTAGATACCAGGGGTTTCTTTTTACTGTGTAATAGGGGTGGGGGCTGCCCAATATGGGCATGTCAATGCCCCTACCCCCTGCAGCGAAATGACAGTCTTTCTGTCCCCTGGGGGGCAGATGGGGCAGTAGACCCCAATCTGCCCCACAGGGGGGCAGAAAGCCCACTAGATACCAGGAATTTTGTATTGTTGATTATAATTAGGAGTGGGGTCTGCCCAATATGGGCATGCCAAAGCCCCCTCCCCCATGCCGCAAAATGACAGTCTTTCTACCCCCCCGGGGCGCAGATGGGGGCTGTAGCCCTAAATCTGCTCCATGGGGGTGCAGAAAGCCCACTAGAAACCTGGGCTTTTGTTTAAATGCAAATTAGGGGTTGGGGCTGCCCAATATTGGCATGCCAATGCCCCACCCCCGCACAATTACAGTCTTTCTGCCCCCCGGGGGCAGATGGGGTAGTAGCCCCCAATCTGCTCCCCGGGGTTCAGAAAGCCCACTAGACACCAGGGTTTTTTCCCCCGATCAATTTAGGTCCGGGGGTTGCCCAAGATAGGCATGACAAAGCCCCCAATCTGTCCCCCCCGGATGGACTGAAAGCATTCTAGATGCCAGGGATTCTTTCTTTATAGGCCTGGGGTGGGGGCTGCCCAGAATGGGCATGCAAATGCCCCCACCCTACCCCCCAAGGAAAACAAAAGACCTTCTACTCCCCCAGGAGGCAGATGGGGCAAAATCTCCTAATCTGCCCCCCCAGGGGAGGCAGAAAGCCCACAAGCCACCAGGGATTTTTTTTCCCAAAGTTCGGGGTGTGGGCTGCCAAGAATGGACATGCCAATGCCCACCCCAAAAAAGATGCCACAGTCTTTCTGCCCCTCCCAGGAGGCAGATGGGGGCAGTAACCCCTGATCTGGCCCCCAGGGGGCAGAAAGCCCACTATGCCCCAGCGATTATGCTGGCTTTTTTATACACAGGGATGGGGCTGACCAGAATGGGCATCCCAATTCCCCCGACACCCCAAAAGAATAGCCACAGTCTTTCTGCCCTCCCTAAACGATTCCCTACCCAGAATCCCCTACACACACAAGTGAGGTACCATTTTTATTGGGAGACCTAGCGGAACGCTGGGTGGGAGGAAATTTGTGTCAGCCCAGTGATCCTTCTAATTTTCCACACAGAAATGTTAGAAAAATTTAGTTTTTCAGCTAAATTTGAGGTTTGCAGGGGATTCTGGGTAGGAAAATGTTAGGAGACCCACGAAAGCCAACCTCGCTGTACTCCCCCGAGTGTCTAGTTTTCAGAAATGTGTGGGTTTGGTAGGTTTTACAAGATGGCCACCGAGCCCGGGGCCAAAACCCAGGTGACCCCCCTTGCAAAACCAGGTTGTTTTGTGGTAGGTCATTCTGATGTCTCCTCAATACGTTTTGGGCCTGTCGCGGGTACTTGACCCACCCACACGAGTGAGGTACCGTATTTCTTGGAAGACTTTGGGGAATGGGGGATGGATGGAATTTTGTGGATCCAAACAGATTCCAGAACTTTCCACCACAGAAATGTGAGGAAAATGTGTTTTTTGACAAATGTTGAGATTTGCAAGCGATTCTGGGTATCAGAACCTGGTGAGAGCCAGACAAGTCAGCCCATCCTGCATTCTCCTGAGTGTCCAGTTTTCAAAAATATATAGGTTTGCTAGGTTTCCTGAGGTGCAGACAGAGCTACGGTTCAAAATCTACAGCTAGGCACTTTGCAAAAAAAGGGTCCGTTTTCATTGTGAAAATGTGGCGTGCCCACGTTGGGTTTTGGGCCGTTTCCTGTCGCGGGCACTAGACCTACCCACACAAGTGAGGTACCATTTTTCTCCTAAGACTTTGGGCAATGCAGGGTGGATGGAATTTTGTGGATCCATGCAGATTCCAGAACTTTCCACCTGCAGAAATGTGAGGAAAATGTGTTTCTTGTTTACAAATTTTGAGGTTTGCAAGGGATTCTTGGTAATAGAACCTGGTGAGAGCCAGATAAGTCACCCCAACCTGGATTCCCTGGGTGTCTATTTTTCAGAAATGTATAGGTTTGCTAGGTTTCCCTAGGTGCCGGCATTGCCAGGGTTCAAAATCTACAGCTTGGCACTTTGCAAAAAAAGGGTCCGTTTTCAATGTGAAAATGTGGTGTGTCCACGTTGCTCTTTGGGCCGTTTCCTCTTGCGGGCACTACACCTACCCACACAAGTGAGGCACCATTTTTATTGGGAGACTTAGGGGAACACAAAAGTGTAGAGCAACTGTTATTACCTATTTACTTTCAATGCATTCCTGCCTTAAGACAATGTGTAACAAAGAGGTCACTGTGAAAAATTACCTATAATTCACATGCTGGTATGGGTACCCACAATTTTGGAGATGTGCAAATAGCTACTGTTTATAAATTCTATATTTTGTTCTCATTTCAGAAATACATAGGTGACTTTCATACCAATTTTTCCCTGTTTGTATTTTCCCAAATTAATTGCTATATACCCGGTACACAATAAAAAAACATTGCAAGACACTGCTCAGTTATTGGCTCTGGGTTCCTGGGGTTCTTGGTGGACCTATAAGTCCTATATATCTCCACAACCAGAAGGGGGCAGTGGATGTAACTGTATATTGCTTTCAGATATCTGTCATACTTAGTAGAAGTTACAGGTGGAATCGTTGGCACAAATGGCTGTTTTTTTTTTACTCATTTTCATTTTTTTCTATTTTCAACTGTTAGTTTCTATACAAAAACCTTGAAGGATCTACACAAATGACCCCTTGCTGCTGAATTTAGAATTTTGTCTAGCTTTCAGAAATGTATAGCTTTCTAGGATCCATCATTGCTTTCATACCCATTTGTACCATGAACTGGAAGGAGGTTGAAAGCACAAAAAATAGCAACAATATGCTATGTCTCAGAAAAATGGCAAAACTGTGTAAAAAATGTTGGTTTTCTGACAAAAGTCTGCTTTTCCCTGAAAGCTAGGAAGATGGTGATTTCAGCACTACAACCCCTTTGTTGATACCATTTGCAGGGAAAAAACCACTTTCATCTGTAGCCCTATTTTTCCATTTTTCCCCCGAAAAACAAAGTTTTGCTGTATTTTGGCTAATTTCTGGGTCCCCTCCAGGGGAATCAACAAACATTGGGTACCTTTCAAATCCCCATGATGTTGGAATAGAAGGACACAAATTTGGCATGGATACCTTATGTGGTCAAAAGGTTACAGGGGCCTAAGCGCGAACTACCCCAAACAGCCCAAAAAAGGCTTAGCACAGGGGGGGGAAAGGCCTAGCAGCAAAGGGGTTAAGAATAAAGAAATGGGCATGGAGTCAGGACAGAGTATAAGGGAGGGAGGTAAGACGGACAAGTTTTTACCGGATTTGAAAGGGGTTCCGGTGGTGATGGCGATGGAGAAAGACCGAGTGTAAGTGGGAATTATGGTCAATATGAATATGAAGAGATTTTGGATTACAATGAAGACAGTGATGATTTAGAGGAGGGTGATTTGAGAGAATGTGAATGTGGTACGAATGTAAAAGGTATGACTGTTAAAGATGGGGATCACAGGGGTTTAATGGAGGAAACAAGAGTTTTTAGTATATTGCAGAAGTCTGGAGAGGACAGTGCAATGGTGCAGGACGGACAGAAACCTAAACAGCAATCAAGCGTAGCCAAGGAGTTTCAGAGAAGATCATTAGAATTGCCAAAAGATAAGGCATCATGGTGGTCGGCTTGGGAAAAGACAGCTAGCTATAATGCAAGTAACATGAGATCTATTGGTGTAGACGAAGATACGTTGTTAAAAGATCGTGGGACTGATATGACGGAGGATGAAAATGCAAACAAGGATCAGCAAGAGAAAACTAAGGTAAAGGGTGTGAAAAAGCCGAAGTGCAATGAGCAGTTTTCAAATAATGATGACATTAAAAATGACAAAGTGATTGATAGTTCTGACGAGGAACAAGAGGATAAGAGTATTCATGAAAAGTTACCTTATATGGGATTTGCAATGCCTTTGGGTTCTCATTTATCTGAAAAAACCAAGAACAGAATTTGGAAACATAAATTTGTAGATGTATTTAAGGTATTGCATAGAGATATACAATCAAAAGAAGGTTTAAAAGAAGAAGAATGAAAATTAGCTAGAAGGCCTATAGTCCCTAAAACCCTAGAGAATCGGACATCTGCTGTTTTTAATTTATGCAAGCATTTATTGCGAGAAGCATCAAGATTGGGCAGTTGCTCTTTTTAAATATACAGACATCATTCGAAAAGCCCAAATGCATTTTGTTGGTTATGCCTGGCTAAGTTACAATGAAGAGTTTAGGGCCAGAGTTAGTTTGTTCAATGATAAACCCTGGTGGGATGTTTGACTCTGAGTTACTGCTCCAGTGGATGTCATCCATGCACCCTCCAGCCCCAACGCATACAGCAAGTGGCATACCTGTTTCTTATCGGTATTTTCAGAACCGTCCCAATCAATTTGGGGTGGGTTGGTATGGGAGGGGGTCAACTCCGTCTACAGGAGCTTGATGGAATTTTAACAGAGGAATTTGTATCAGGCAGTTTTGCCGTTACAAACATGAATGCTCACAATGTGGTGGGAAACATCCAATTACGCAGTGCTTTGCAGGTTCCATATTTGGGGAACAAGGTAGAATGCAACGAGGCAGAGGCCAATCATTTAAATATCTACCAAAGGGCTCATACACCAATTGAACTTGAGATATTAACACATTGGCTAAGTTTTTACCCCGATAGAGAGGCGGCATCTATATTACTGTGGGGTGCTCAAGAATAGATGGTTTTAAAATTGGTTACCAGGGACCAAGGCAGAGGAGGTGGTCTTTGTTGAACAAAAGCTAAATGCAGAGTTACAAGCAGGTAGGATCGCAGGCACCTTCTCACAGTCACCTTTTGAGAATTTAATTGTTTCCCCCTTAGGAGTTGTGCCTGGTCGTGGCCAGAGTTCCACTCTGTCAATGACTTTATTCCGCAGGAGGATTTAAGTGTTTCTTATGTGTCAGTTGATGATGCATTGAAATTGGTTCGAAAGGATGCAGAGCTTACGAAAAGTGATATTAATCAGCATTTAGACTCCTACTTATACACCCCATGGATTTTGAGTTACTTGTTATGCAAATTAGAGTAGCTTTTTACGTAGACAAAGTTCTCCCCATGGGTTTCTCAATCATGTTCATCCTCTTTGAGTCATTTAGTACCTTTTTGCAATGGGCATTCATGGAGTTCAGTGGGAATAATTTGGTATGTCATTATCTGGACAACTTTATGTTTATTGGTGCAAAGAACACAGATCAATGTGGGAAAGTCCTATAGAAATTATAAGAAATGGCTAACAAGCTCGGGGTGCCATTGGCCCCCGAAAAAACAGAAAGCCCTAGCACCAGGCTAACATTCCTGGGTATCGAGATAGGCACGGTAGAAATGATAACTAGGCTCCAGTGACTAAAGTTCAGGAAATAAGGTATTTTTTACAGTCAGTTATAAATTAACAGAAATTGGAACTCAGGAAAGTGCAGAAGTTGCTAGGGTACTTAAACTGTGTTTGCAGGGTGGTTAGGGCTGGAAGAACTTTTTGCAGACGCCTGGGTTTGTCTCAGTCTGGAGCTTACCTCCCTAATCACAGGATAAGGATCACAATGGCCATCAGGGCCGACTTGCATGTCTGGTTAAAGTTTCTCAATGATTTCAATGGAGTTTCATTATACTTTATGGAAGAATACTAAAGAATTGTACTGTGTGAAGCCATACACAACTTCCCCGCTCAGCACTCCATAGGGTTTAAAGAAAGCCCCTCAATTTTAAACCTTTCAGAAAACAATTTTAATTCCGTTTTTTTAAGGTTTCTCCTGCAACTTCTTTGATAACCATGTTTCATCACATTGGTAAATATCAGTCGATCACTTCAAGCAAACAGAATCATGTTCTTATTCGTTAGTAACAACATAAAATATGCTCACGATGTATTTACATCTTCCCGATGCATTTCGGGACCAAGCCCTTCATCAGGGGAATAATTCTGAAAACAAATAAACATGAAATGATTCAAGAAATCCTTACCTTCCAAAATATGCTGAAAGTTATTAGAGACTGGTGTCCACGAGTGCTCAAAGTGCAAACTAGTGTCGAAAAGAAGTAATAAAGTAAACACGGAGTGAAAATGGGGTACGAAAGAACGTCATCTTTACGTGATGTAAGAAAAACTAGATGAAATTAATAATAAGTACCGTCACCAGAAATTAATGAAATAGCTGGAATATAGATAAGTGCGAGTAAACATGTCTGAAAACGGTTAGAAAATATTACACGTGCGTGCAATGTAACCGGAGAGAGACCGCGTTAAACAACGCGAATCGCGGTACTAAATGTCCAAGTGCCTTCACTGCGGTAACAAAAACTCTGTGCACAAAAAGACTTAGAGCGTTAAAAAGCAAGTGATCTTACCCAGCTATCGTGAGCGTTCTCATTAGTTTCAACAGGAAAACCAGTAATACAAGTTGCCCGACCGTTGTAAGAGTGAAACGAAAAAAAGCCGATTACAGAGGTTAAAACACCGACTGTAGTGCGGATATTCAACATGACGCATGCGTGTAGTGACGAAAGACTGATTAAACAGTGGCCATCTTGTAGTGGGCTGATAGGCATTCATTACAATAAACTGAAGTCTCAGAATACACAGTGCATAAAGATCAGCGAAGTGGAATACGTGAAGTAAACAACACGTAAAGATGAAAGAAAACAGAATATCTTACAGAAATATCAATAATCACATGTGAAATGCGCAAAAGTATACGATGGACAAAAAAAGTGTAAAAACAAACAACGGCGGCCATCTTGTAATGGGTAGAATAGACGTGCACTAAAATAAAGGAAAGTCTCGAAATATACAGTGCATAATAATTTGCAAAATAGAATACGTGGAGTAAACAACACGTAGAGAAGAAATATGAGATATCTCCCAGACATATCAATAATCACGTGTGACATACAAGAAAATGATCACAGCATCACAACATAGTCGATTTGCGTTATTTAACGCTGTTTCTCTCCGATTACATTGCACGCATGTGTAATATTTTCTAACCGTTCTCGGACATGTTTACTTGCACTTATCTAGATTCCAGCTATTTCATTCCTTTCTGGTGACGGTACTTATTAATAATTTAATCTCGTTTTTCTTATATCACGTAAAGGTGACGTTCTTTTGCACCCCATTTTCACAACGTGTTATATCTTACTTCTTTTCGATACTAGTTTGCACTTTGAGCACTCGTGGACACAAGTCACTAATAACTTTCAGCATATTTTGGAAGGTAGGGATTTCTTGAATCATTTCTTGTTTATTTGTTTTCAGAATTATTCCCCTGATGAAGGGCTTGGTCCCGAAATGCATCGGGAAGATGTAATTAATCGTGAGCACATTTTATGTTGTTACTAATGAATAAGAACATGATACGTTTGCTTGAAGTTCATCGACTGATATTTACCAATTTGATGAAATATGGTTATCTAAGAAGTTGCAGGAGAAACCTCAAAAAAACGAAATTAAAATTGTTTTTTGAAAGGTTTAAAATTGGAGGGCTTTCTTTTAACCCTATGGAGTGCTAAGCGGGGATGCTGTGTATGGCTTCACACAGTACAGTTCTTTAGTATATTACCTGGACGCCCTAAGGTCAGAGGGTGACGCCCGCCTGCACCCAACCCAATTTAAAGAGTTGGAATTGTTTTGAATATCATTGCCGTTACATAACAGTACTAAGAGTGCCACACAATCCATCATTCACTTTATGGAAGAAGACATGATTTGGCAGATACAAATTTTCTCTGATGCATTGGGCTCCAAAGGCTTTGGTCTTGTTTGGGAAGGCCGTTGGTGTGCTGAGAGTTGACCTGATCAATGTTTGAGACAAGGGCGCAGCATAGCCTTTTTAGAGCTATTCCCATTGGTGGTTGCTCTGTATGTTTGGGGCGAAGAATTCAGGAATAGATACATTCTTTTTCATTGGATAACATGGCCGTGGTCCAATTGGTAAATAAACAGAAGGTGAGAGACCTGAGAGTATTGCGCCTTCTAAGAGCCTTCATGTTGAAATGTTTGCAATTAAATGATACTTTTAGCGCTAGGCATGTTCCTGGAGCAAGCAGAAATATAGCGGATGCTCTATCTCGATTTCATTGGCAGAGGTTTCGCTGCTTGTCTCAGGGTGCAAACAGCAACAAGACACTGATCCCACAGAACATTTGGGCCTGGGGGGATAGTCCAGCACGTAAATAATTCTTTAGCTCCATCCACAAGACGAAGTTATCAACAAGCCTGGAGAGAATTCTTAAGTTATGGTAACATTGAGTCTAGGGATGGGACTCCTGTTGGTAAAGAACAGAATATATTGAGCTTTGTACTGTTTTTGATTCAAATAGGTTTATCCCACAACACTATTTCAAGAAAATTAGCAAGGGTTTAATTTTATGGTCAACTGTGGTGGGGATATAACACCCCATTCAAGGTTTTTTGGTACGAAAGGTTTTAAAAGGATTGAGTAAGGAAATTCGTTTAGGAACGCTGTGACTTTTAATTTGTTGCAACAATTGTTATTACAACTCCCCTTTCGCTGTTATGATTTCTAAAGTTCTAGATTTCGGTTGTGCATGTTGTGGCTATTTTTTGGAGCTTTTAGAGCATCGGAATTATTGGGTTAAGGGGGCACCCAGGAATTCAAAGGGGTGAGATATTTCTGGACCAACACAGGGTAAGGATTTGGCTAAAGAAGTCTAAAACAAATCAGCTGGGTAGAGAAAATGGGTATGTTTAAACAAAAGTGGAGTTGAGGGCTGTTGCCCTGTAGAAGAATTGAGGATTTTTCAGACATCTTCGGGGATCCACACTAATGACATCTTCTGCCATGCTGATGGCAATCAGTTCACGATTTCAAACCTTCTAGCAGTATTGAGAAAAGCTTTATGCAGGCTGGGGAAGACCCCTAAAAAGTATGGGGGACACTTTTCGTATTGGGGCAGCTACTGAGGCTGCACGTCTGGGTCGGTCATGGTCAGACATCAGAAGGATTGGGAGATGGAAATCTAGATGTTGTGAAAGACACATGCGTAAATAAGCTGGACATTGTTATATAAATCACGTTCTAACTCCTTTCTCCTTTAATTTAGGTTGAGTTCATAGTCCTTTGTTTGAGAAAATGAGCACGTGGATAGTGGGTCAGTCATTCATAAAATGGGCTGCGGTGCCTGCAGAACAACAAATTTATGGCCGAGCTCTTGGAATCCTAAGTGTCAGACACGAGGTGGTATGGAAAGGGAAGAGCGGAATGCATTGGAGGAACCAATTAAATACTTTAGCTGAACTTTGCTCTGTCAGAGGGTGTCCAAATATGTTGGTTATCCATTTAGGCGAAAACGACTTGGTTCAACTGTCAGGTTTGACATTAATAAAGCATATGCAGTTGGATTTGTCAGTCATAAAACACAAGTGGGGGGGGGGGGGTTATCTTTAATATGGACTGAATTTATACCAAGGAGAATATGGAGAGGAGTAAGGTGCTATTCAGCAATTGAAAAAGTAAGACGTAAATTGAATATAGCAATGAGAATTTTCTGTCAGGAAATGGGCATTACTGTTTTGTCTCATGGAACTATTAAAATAAACAATGCTCATATGTTTCGGGGTGATGGGGTACATTTATCCAAACTGGGGCAAGCATACTATTTGCTCGAAATAAGGGAATTGTTTGCAAAGCTGAGGAATAAAAGTTATGGTGCTCTAATAAAGTTATAGAAGTTCAAACCAATTCTCAAGAGCTGGGTGTGAGGCAGGAAAACTCTTTGGTTTTCCTGGATGGCGGTTATTTTGGGGGGGGGGTGTACAGTCTGGAGCGGGCTTATCTATCCCTCAGGGATAGATAACTGATCTGGGTTTAATCCATCATCATTCTTTAGCCTACTCCACCACCCCAGTTCAGACATGGCCATATGCAAATCAGTCTGACCCTGTGCCTCATGGGAACAGTCCAGCCCAAACTGCCAAGCCATGTCTTTCCTGGACCAGAAACAAGCATCCTGGGACCGGTTTCGGGTTCATAACCCTCATCAGCCAGGCTATCTTGAATCCAGTGGCAAAGTGAGCAAGGGACCCATGTCTGGACATTCCCTGCCAACTTAGGGCGAACAAAGCGATACCAAAGGGGATAATGGATGGAGCGTTTGAGCAAATCAAACACTCACCCCCAGTCAACTGATCTGGGTTTAATCCATCATCATTCTTTAGCTCACTCCACCACCCCAGTTCAGACATGGCCATATGCAAATCAGTCTGACCCTGTGCCTCATGGGAACAGTCCAGTCCGAACTGCCAAGCCATGTCTTCCCTGGACCAGAAACAAGCATCCTGTGACCGGTTTTCGTGCTCATAACCCTCATCAGTCAGGCAATCTTGAAAACAGTGGCAAAGTGAGCAAGGGGCCCACGTCTGGGCATTCCCTGCCAACTTAGGGCGAACAAAGCGATACCAAAGGGGATAATGGATGGAGCGTTTGAGCAAATCAAACACTCACCCCCAGTCAACTGATCTGGGTTTAATCCATCATCATTCTTTAGCTCACTCCACCACATTCCTTGCCAACTTAGGGCCCAGACGTGGGTCTCTTGCTCACTTTGCCACTGGATTCAAGATAGCCTGACTGATGAGGGTTATGAACCCGAAACCGGTCCCAGGATGCTTGTTTCCTGTCCAGGGAAGACATGGCTTGGCGGTTCGGGCTGGACTGTTCCCATGAGGCACAGGGTCAGACTGATTTGCATATGGCCATGTCAGAACTGGGGTGGTGGAGTGAGCTAAAGAATGATGATGGATTAAACCCAGATCAGTTGACTGGGGGTGAGTGTTTGATTTGCTCAAACGCCCCGTCCATCATCCCCTTTGGTATATCTATCCCTCAGGGGCAAGGAAAGAACACAGCGGTGGTGAAGAGTAAATGATGTGGCTTGGAACAACATGGGACCAGATTGCTTGAGGATGCTTGATGGGGCGAGAGCGTAAGATGGGGGTTTGCAAGGAAAAGGTGGGGAAGGAAAGAATAATGGGGAAAGGTGGAAGTCCATGGTGTTTATTGAAGCAATGTTGAGCTTTTGGGGATTTTTAAGGGTAGAGGGAATGTTGAGGAATTTTTCTCATGTATTAGTGAGGTTGAATTATTTACCTTGTTGCATCAATGAAGTTTATGCTATATACCTGTCTTAATAAAGTGGCCTTTTTTGCTATATTAAACAGTACAATGGTAAGTGTATTATTTTGCAAGGCTGGCCAGAGGGCGCGCCGTGCTCCCAAGACTGGTCAGAGGGCTCGCAGTGCTCCCAAGGCTGGTCAGACATCGAGCTGTGTGCCTGTGGTTCTGCCACGATCCGATGTACTGATGGGTGTCATTTTTTGTCATATGCAAGTAACTTGATATGCAGCAGTCATACACACAGTCACGACCCATAAACCATGCACACGGTAGGGACAGTGCATACATTAAAGAATAAAACACTGGTTTGTGGCTTCCTCTGCTGTGATTTCGAGCAGTCCCTTAATGGGAGACTCTCTAACGTAATTTTGCTTCTGTGGCCCTCCTAGTAATGTTTGGCACATAAATGGCTCAATGAAAAATTTTGGCTGGTGTCATGCTTTTTCAGCAACTTGTAACCCTGAGTATTTGTACTTCAGATGCTCAGAGGGAGGGGGCGGCTCTGTTCTGAACAAACTGTGAGTGCTCAGAAGAAGGGCAGGCTTTAACAGTGGTGGATCCGGTACCGCAATTTTTTTCTGCCCTCCCCGACTGACCTCCTTCTCTATGGTTTTCCTCACTACCACCCTCCAACAGTGCACCACATCTCTCCATAGCCCCTTTCTCACATGCATTTCATTTTATAGCACTACTCTTACCAGTGTAGGGTGTCAGAGCACTTTACATCACACATAAACTATGTGTGATGTGAGACAATGAATCATGCATGTGTAAATCATGCATGCTGTGGGCCATGGTCTGCATATCGTGTCCTACGCCGACGACACGCAGCTGGTTATCTCCCTCTCGCGAGCGCCCGGTCTTGCGGCGGACAGTTTCAGAGCCTGCATGCAAGACCTTGCAGCCTGGATGTCCGCCAACTGCCTTAAACTAAATGGCAGCAAGACTGAGGTGCTCGTAGTGGGGGGGAACCCATCCGTCTGGTCATCGGCGTGGTGGCCTCCATGCTTGGGTGAGACTCCAACACCCTGCCAAGAAGTTCGGAACCTTGGAGTCTGGTTAGATGCTGACCTGTCTTTTGGACCGCAGATAGGACGTGTGGCGGGCGTCTGTTTCAGTGTCCTGAAAAGTATACGGAAGGTTTTAGATCTCCTTCCCACGTCAGCCCGCAGAACGTTGGTGCACGCCCTCGTCACATCACGCCTGGATTATGGCAATTTGCTGTACCTGGGAGCAACTAACAAGACCATAAATCGCCTTCAGGTGCTGCCTCATTTTAAAATTTCCCAAAAGAGTGGCCTCCAACACTGCCCTTCGGACTCTTCACTGGTTGCCAGTGAGGAGCAGGGTTGAGTTGAAGGCCCTCTGTACCTGCCACCGCATCCTGACTGGGAAGGCGCCAACTCCGCTCCAGAACCTGATCACCAGGTACGTACCCACACGTTCCCTTCGGTCCTCCTACGGAGGCCTTGTAAAGGTCCCGAGGATAAGGCGGGCTCGCATGGGAGGCAGATCTTTCCGTTACCTGGTGGCTAAGAGCTGGAATGCTTTACCTTTGGACCTCCGTCTTGAGTCATCTGAACCTGGCTTCAGGAGGAAGTTAAAAACATATTTATATACACGCTAGCCTGCACAGTCTCAATGGCTGAGTCTGTGGGAGTCCTCTGTTCTAGCGCGGGGACACGCTTTGAGCGTAACCAAGCGCTCTATAAAATTCCCTTATTATTATTAAATCAGTCTATAGGAAACGTTACATAGGACGATGAGGATTACAAGACTTAGGAATCACGTCACTGATATTATTAGGCATTATATTTTAACTGTGCTGATCTGAAGAAACACAAATTTAGGGTATTAAACATACCATAGTGATTGGGGTTGGCTTTATTAATAAGAATGTATGTCTATCCAACCCCTTTTTTAGCAACATTAGGATAATGAAAGGCTGGGGAAAAAAACATAACTTTCTAATCTATAACACGCGGTTTACATGCAGCTCTTTCATGACAGTTCATAGTGCTATATTAGAGTTGTAAAATATGAATTGCAAGTAACAAACGGATCTCTGGAACAAAAAGCATAATCCACTAAACTACCTACATAAATACAGTCTTGTGATCTGCATGTACACGTTCTTTGCAGACGCCATATTAACCCTCTGCTCTACCTTATTTATTTATTTTTGTTGAAAATATTTTATTGTGAAAAAGTACAGTCATACAATTGACAAAGAATAAGAAAAAGACATAATATATAATATATACAGCAAAAACAAAGGAATAAGAAAACCTAGCGGTGGGAGCTCTCATGCAATATTACACATCCCTGTATTCCTATGGCAATCAATAATCTTTTAGCATATGCTTTATGGTGCTTCTAAGCAGCCCCATATGGTCCCATACTTTCTTAGAGCCTGAATACCCCTTACTTTAGCCAGGGCTGTTTCCCTTTCCCCTGTTTCTTCAAGAATTAACCACCACTCCATCTCGGTAGGGGGTTGGGAGAGATCCAGGCTCAAGCTATCGCCAGCCGGGCTGCTACCAGCATAATTGTCAAAATAGGCCTATTGTGACCGCTATCTTCCTTATACCCTAAAAATTTTTCAGTTATCGAAAGCATGAAATCTCCATCCAGTCTACCTTTGATTGTTACTGTTATCTTATCCCAAAACACCTTTAAGGCAGGAAACAAAACAAACATATGAACAATACCAGCCGCATAAAGCCCGCATTTAGGGCAGTTCAGCCTTGACCCTACATGAATCCCCCCCATCCCGCCCCACCTTGAGACCATCTGGCAATCCTTTCCGGGGTATAATAAAGTAGACAAAGCGTCCGAAATTGCTGCAACCGTAAATTCACAGAGTGTACGGAACAAGCAATAGTATCCAAAGCTATCTTCATATTCTCAATAGCAATATTTTCCTCTAGAATCTCACTCCACTTGGAAGCCAATTTCTCGCAACCCTCTGCTCTACTCGGTCAAAGAATTTGATAAGCCTTGCTGATGATGGTCTGCCGGGTCTGCTCTACCTTATTATGAGTAAAAACTGCCACTAGACATAACTGAATCTCTCTCCATCAGGAACATTAATCATCAGCATTATCTTATCATTTTCTTTGTTGCCTGACACTTACTGGATGCCTAAGGAACTCTGTAGCAGGTGCGTTTAAACTAAATTATCCCCCCAGGTATGATTGCACCGGTTTCACCGCCCTAAAGGCAGACCTGTTGAGAGGGCGGTCATCCGTTGCTTTCTTCCTCAGTATGAATATCTCTTCAAAATATTATGCCTCAGTTGTGGGAAGTGTCACGTCTCTGCCCTGCGTGTTGTTGTGGGCTTTATTATCAAAGGTACGGGCATTCTCGCTTAGAGCAGAGAGGTGAGCAGAATGCTGATCAAGTAGAATCCCCCTTTCTGGTCATACATTTAGCTCACTGAGTAAAACGAGTTGCAGGTCCTGTTTCCTACCTCTTTATTCAACTATTCACCTGTCTTTATGATTATGATTGTACATGTTCTGTCTAGTCTTTACCTGGGATCGAGAGTAAATTTGTGATTCAAAGTTTACATTACTGCTAAAAACATTTACGTTTTGTATTCATAGTATTTTTGTAGATTTAAACATATTCACTTCCTGTGTTTGTTTTTCACAATTACACTTTCACCAGAAGTCATATACTTGTTTTAAGGACACTCTCTCAAAAGTGCCAAAAATAACATTGTGAAACATTATTGGTTACTGTATTTGCAATCAAATGGCTGGAGAACATACTGAAACATCAAATGACCACACATGGACAACTTGAGGGAGCTTGTACCTTCACTACATTTCCCGCTACTTGCCAACAAGATCACCTCTTGGTCATACCCGGAACACATTTCTCAGCAAATTGTGCTGGATATGTCTTTTGCACAAGTGAGAACAAAAGATGTGCAATTAGCATATGAGCAGATACCGACCAACCAGGGGTGGCTTCTCCATGTGGGAGGAGTAGCAACGCCCCACTGCTTTCTCGCAGTGCGAGAAGCAGAAACATGAAATGTTAGAAATACCATTTTATGTTTCTGCTTCTTGCACTGCAAGAGAGCAGAAGGGTTTGGTTAGGGGCGGGCGGGTGGTCGGGTTTGCTCGAGAGCAGAGGAGGAGTGGCTAGCCCAATGCTATGGACCCTGACTGTTTGGTCAGCCCTCCGGGGTCGACCAAACTAGTAATGCGCACTGTCCCTTTTCTCCAGAATGGCCTCCCCATAGACGCCTGTGTGGTCGGCGTCCCAACAAATCACAACTCTGCCATTGCAGCGTTGTGATTGGCTTAGGGGAGGGAAGGGAGGCTGCCTGCTTCCTGATCCTGCGGGGGCAGGAGAGCAGGAGCAGCCGCAACAGTGAAGGCATGAGACCCGTTAAGGTAAGTTTTTAAAATTATTTCATTATTATTTAAACCTCCCCCTCTGCGTGCGACCCCCCTTCCCTCGCGACCACTTGGCCGCTCCGCGAGCCTGTGCCCGCTCCCACACATGAGCCATGCTGGCCGCGACTGAGCCCAACCAGTCACCCAAAACTGAATTAGCCCCAAAGTGTAATGGGGAACAGGGTGAAAGCGAAGGGCCCTAGTTATGTGGGGCTGAACAGATGTTAACAAGTGAGCCATTAGATACCGCTTCTTGGGTTTCAAACAAAAAAGTTCTGAGCCTTCTATACCAAATTAGCTTCCACCAAGACTGCCTCTGGTGGTCAGATCTACCACCTGCTCTGTGTGCAAGCACAGGCTGAGAGCACCCTCATCCTGTTGTGCTATGCACGACTGCTGGAACTGGAACCATAGTGTTAGGCATCTTGAGTTTAAAAACATATCAAAACCACAGGGGAAAAAACAGTGTGAGCAGGAAAAGGGGTAGGATGGTACAGCTGTCCAAACAACACTCATCTAAAATGGAGTCAGGTGATATTTGAAATTCTAATTTATACATAGTTTGGACTATGAAGTGCCGTTAGCTTTGATAAGTGGTGATGTTCACACCAGGCAGCAAAGACGTGCAAGAGAATGTAATTAAGATGGACTTGTGGCAGATGAATGAGTTTTGAGTCTGCTTTCTGTCCTGTGCCGCTTCACATATGCAAAAGTTTGGGATCTTAAATTTGCTTTGTACAGGAGCAGGAGGAGAGGAAAAGTGAAATGAGGATTGTTAGACCTGACAACCTTAGGGTGGTCTTACCCCAACTTTTTGCCTGCCTCCCTCCATGTTTCTGATCTCTTTTTTGCTGGCTTTAGGACTCTGTGCACTTCACCAATGCTGAAGCACTTGTGCTCTCTCTCCCCTAAACATGTTAACATTGGTTCATACCTAATTGGCATGTTTAATATACTTATAAGTTCCTAGTAAAGTGCACTACATATTCCCAGGGCCCATAAATTAAATACTACTATTGAGCCTGCAGCACTCATTGTGCCCCCCCACGTTATAGTCACCCTCTAACTCTGGCCTGCCAGTGTAGAGCCTGTATGTGCAGTTTACACTACCCCTTCAACTTGGCATGGTAAATCTCTTACCAAGCCTAAACCCTCACTTTTTATACATATGTCACCCCAAAGGTAGGCACTGTATGAGCCACAGAGCAGGGTGCAATATATTTAAAGGGCAGGACATATACTTTTAAGTTTGACATGTCTTGGTAGTGAAAAACTCCCAATTTCATTTTTCACTACGGCAAGGCTTTTTTCTCTCCCATAGGATAACCTTAGTATTACGTTATTACCTCTTTCAAGTGTAATTCCCAATGATGAAGAGATAGACTTTTCAAGTTTGGTGTCACTGGGTTCACCATTTAAAATCACAACTTATGGTGAAGTTGGATTTTAAATTACAGTTTAGCAAATGCCACTTTTAGAAAGTTAAATCAATGAGGACATTGTTCCCTGTTGGCGGTGAAACAAAAATAACGATCACCTGCTCAACATAAGTAGAGATAGAAGAAAGGGTGTAGAGGGGGGAGGAGAGGGGGGTAGAGGGGAGATGAAAAGAGGCAGAGAGAAATTTCCCCAGTCTCAAGGATCCAATCCCGAAGGGGAGGACTCTATGTAGCCTCTGGTTAGCCCTCACACACCCCGAGGGATGTCTTGCTTCATCATTGGGCTTGTTGTTGCTCCTCGTCGGGCCGGCGCTGCAATGCCCGACGGTCCCCCGAAGGGTCTCTTTATCGGAGGTCTTTTAAAAAGAAAAGCCGTAAGGTGAATGCGGGTATGTGGGCCAAAAAACAGTAAGGAGGATCCGAGAGGTAAGTGATTGCGTGCGTGCGAGGTGTGTGAAATAAAACTGCCTAGGGGTGTCCAAAAAGTGAATTTTAATAGAATGGAGCCTCTGGCAAAGTAAAAAGACCAAAAGGTCGCAGGGTCACTAATAAGCGCAAGGTGCTGATGTGACTTTAATAAAAGGTCGACATGTTTCACGCCTAAAATGCCCGAACGGGTCAGCGGCGTTTCTTCAGGACCAAAGAAAAGTGAAAGGTTGTGCACGGTGAAGACGGGGGTGCCAGAGATTGGAGGGGTAACCCACGTCTTAAAGGAGGTTAAAAGTGGTACGGGGCTGCGGGGTACAGTGACCTAGTCAGCAAGGAAAAAAAGAGATCGTACCAAGCTAGTGTAACCTGTAGGGGAAATAAACGGGAGGGGAAAAGGGAGGAGATGGGGAAGGTAGGGATTAGGAAAGGAGGGGAGTAGAGGGAAGAGGGAGGGGTGACAAACACACATGAATGGTTTAGACAGGACTGGTACATATAATCAGTCACAGTTTCACGAGAGAACACAGCGAGGGACTGTCTGTGACCCCGAATACCATTCGCATAGTGATAGTGAGGTCACCCCGGTGACCATGTCAACAGGAACATACACAGGTGACGTGTCAGACGTCCAACATCGGTGTCAGACACACTTAACTAATTCAATGGTAGAGTGTTGCCCACCCTCCACTTATATCCGCGACATAGACCAGTTTTTATGTGGGTATCAAGTTTGTATTCTGCACCACACCCCAGGACACGTCCTGTCCAGTTAATTCGAACACGCCACTCTATCAATCTGTGGCTAAACCCGGGGCACCACTAGGGCTCACGAGCCCTTTAAAGTCACACTCGCGCAGACCACCGATGAACAGGGCACTATGTGGAATTAGTATCGCATGCGCACTCCGCTGGTTCCCAATTTTCACTTTGCGCATGCGCACACCCCAGGACACATTCGCCCACGCATGCGCCAGAAACTACACGCGCACTCCCCCGGCCCTCGAGCAGGAAGTGGTTCACTCCCTTTTCCTACGCCTTAAATGGACACCTGCTTGCTACCGGCACTATCTCCAGGCAGCCGCTGGCAGAGGGTAGGTGCTGACTGAGCCGGCCCCCGACGCAACCGTAAGTACTCTCGGGCAGGATCCACTAGGGAGATGCTTGATAATCCTGTGTGCGCAGCCCACCCTCACGTAGAGTCCCCTCCCTTAATCTATCTATACTCTGTTTGGTTCCTTCAGCAAATAGGGCGCTGGCAGCCTCGGCAAAACCTAGGAAGCCCCGTTCAGATACACGAGGGTAAGGATGGGGGCACCTTGCTCTTCGCAATACCGGTTGAATGTGTTTTTACGTTTTTTCGCATGCCCATTTTACATTTACCATTTGATACTTAAACAGAGTGTTCGCTTGTAATCAGAGTTGTCAGGATCTTTCCTGACCCATTCCCTTTGAGCCCAGTGGGTCCGTAACCTTGCTTTGTGGTGTGTTTGCACTGTTCGACCATTGTACTAAGATCTTTTGTATAGATTATCAATGTCCGGGTTTTGTTCACGCACTACGTGCCGCTCATTCCGGCGTTACTACTGCCATCTCACTAATGTTCTCTTCGATTCCAGCATGTATGTTGAGATATATATATATTTTTCTAAAAATGTTTGGTATCCGCCCTGCACCGCCCTTCAACCCATGGGCAACACTCTACCATTGAATTAGTTAAGTGTGTCTGACACCGATGTTGGACGTCTGACACGTCACCTGTGTATGTTCCTGTTGACATGGTCACCGGGGTGACCTCACTATCACTATGCGAATGGTATTCGGGGTCACAGACAGTCCCTCGCTGTGTTCTCTCGTGAAACTGTGACTGATTATATGTACCAGTCCTGTCTAAACCATTCATGTGTGTTTGTCACCCCTCCCTCTTCCCTCTACTCCCCTCCTTTCCTAATCCCTACCTTCCCCATCTCCTCCCTTTTCCCCTCCCGTTTATTTCCCCTACAGGTTACACTAGCTTGGTACGCTCTCTTTTTTTCCTTGCTGACTAGGTCACTGTACCCCGCAGCCCCGTACCACTTTTAACCTCCTTTAAGACGTGGGTTACCCCTCCAATCTCTGGCACCCCCGTCTTCACCGTGCACAACCTTTCACTTTTCTTTGGTCCTGAAGAAACGCCGCTGACCCGTTCGGGCATTTTAGGCGTGAAACATGTCGACCTTTTATTAAAGTCACATCAGCACCTTGCGCTTATTAGTGACCCTGCGACCTTTTGGTCTTTTTACTTTGCCAGAGGCTCCATTATATTAAAATTCACTTTTTGGACACCCCTAGGCAGTTTTATTTCACACACCTCGCACGCACGCAATCACTTACCTCTCGGATCCTCCTTACTGTTTTTTGGCCCACATACCCGCATTCACCTTACGGCTTTTCTCTTTAAAAGACCTCCGATAAAGAGACCCTTCGGGGGACCGTCGGGCATTGCAGCACCGGCCCGACGAGGAGCAACAACAAGCCCAATGATGAAGCAAGACATCCCTCGGGGTGTGTGAGGGCTAACCAGAGGCTACATAGAGTCCTCCCCTTCGGGATTGGATCCTTGAGACTGGGGAAATTTCTCTCTGCCTCTTTTCATCTCCCCTCTACCCCCCTCTCCTCCCCCCTCTACACCCTTTCTTCTATCTCTACTTATGTTGAGTAGGTGATCGTTATTTTTGTTTCACCGCCAACAGGGAACAATGTCCTCATTGATTTAACTGTCATGAGTGGAGCACGGACATTGGACCATAACCAGCTCCTGGTCCCCCTCTTCTTTTTTTGACTTAGTATTTGCACGGCGGCCCAGCCGAGGGACCTCTCTATCTACTATCTCCTGTTTCTCTTTCTCACCCATCTCCCCCTTCTTTAGGCCCCACACCACATCACTGTGAACATGTCAACATCTAACATAGGGGACACCCTAGGTCTCGCGTTTGGCGAAGACATGGTCTCTGAAATCCTGAGAACACCGTCTATACTCGACACAGACGGGAATATGGCCTGTTCCAGCTCCCAAGGAGACTGGAATTCGTTATCCACTCTTAAGAAAACACTGGTCAAGGTTACTCTCCACGGCCAAATAATGACCGAATACCTCAGGGCTAATGCGGCCCCCAATGGCCTCATTGTACGGACAGCTCCTCGCATCTTTCTAGACGATCCGGTATTCAAAAGGGAATGGAGCCAGATTGCTTGGAAGTGCACTCGTGACTGGCTTATTCTGATTATCAGCACAGCCAAACGCTTGTCAGAAGCCCTGATCATCAAGATCAAAATCTCTGAAGATGGGTTGAAAACAGGGATCAACATATCATCGTTCAAAACACGTCTCGCAGAGATTAATAGCGAGATGAATGAACACCGTGACTACCTGTTACAACAAAAGATCACAAAACTCCAGAAAGATGTCAAAAAATTTGACAGGGAGAAAGTTTACCCGTATATCAAAGAGGACTACCAAACCGCAGACAACGATGCACTCTCGGAAGATGGCTCGACTTCATCTAATCACTCGGGACAGTCGTCCTACAGTAACTCAAGTGATAGAAGCTGGGGAAGAGCCATGAAACAACAGGGACTTCTCCCACCGCCCCAACATATGCCACCCAACCCATATGGCTTTCATCATCCCCCTTATCCACCTCAGGGCCCAATGTGGTACCCTGCCTTCAACGGACCACAACCAGGCTATGTACAGCCCGGCTACCCCCAACCATTCTTCCCTAACCCACCACCTCCTTTTCAGTACAGAGGCAGGGGGCGAGGCAGAGGGAGAAGAAGAGGTCAGAAGCAGGTTCAGTGGCAAGACGCCGGACAACTCCAACACCAGCAACAGCAGAGACAAACCAGGAGCATGACAAATCAAAGACCCTGATTGTCAACCTCTCCAAGAGACAGCTGAATGCAGAGGAAACCACGACTCTCGAACTAGGACTCGGTTTTGTTCCTACCCCAAAGGAAGACGACTTCAGGACGAACCAGGAACTACACCAATTATTCAGAAAAATTCGACTGCAGGCATTCTTTCAGGGAAAACCACCTCTGGACAGAGATGACACCGGTCTTAGACCCCCATCAAAGTTTACACCTACCTCCTCCATGGTACCACCAGAGGTCCTTACCTTTGAGAAAGCCGTATTAAAAGAGACGACTCAACTTATTAAAGGGCCATCGTATAACAACCTTCCTAACAAGAATCGCCAGGCTTTGGAGTCACTCAGAAGAGATGAGACGATCATCATAAAGCCGGCAGACAAAGGGGGTGCGACTGTCCTCTTGGACATCACTGACTACGAAGCTGAATGTGAGAAACAACTCAGGAACACCAAATATTACCGCAGACTGAACAAAGACCCTACAGAAGATCTGTCTAAAAAGATCAAGATATTGGTCAACGAGGCTAGCACGGAGGGGTGGATCTCCCCCCAGGAAGCGGCATTTTTGATCAACGATGACCCCAGAACACCATACTTCTACATCCTCCCCAAAATACACAAGGGGGTCATCCCGCCTCCTGGTAGACCCATTGTCTCGGGCATCAACTCCCTCCTGGAACCACTGAGCCAATTCAGCGACTATTTCCTCCGTCCTTTGGTGCAGAACACCACTGCGTACCTCAAGGACACACGAGACGTCCTCAATCTCATAGAAAACATCAACCAAGAAAATAGGGAACCCATTGACCTCCTCCTAACCATGGATGTAGAGGCGTTGTATACCAACATCCCTCAAGACGCCACCATCGAGGTTGTCAACGACCAACTCCAGAGGATGGAACCCCTTACCAACACACCAGTGGCCTTTATCATGGATCTAATCACACTAGCCCTGAAAGAGAATTTCTTTATGTACAAAACCTCAATCTTCCATCAGGTACAAGGTACCAGCATGGGGAGTACCTTCGCGCCGAGCCTGGCGGGTCTATATATGGCCTCTTTCGAGAATAGCCACATCTTTCTAGACACAAACCCATACAAGCACAACATCATCACATGGAAGCGGTACATAGATGACATCTTGATCTTCTGGAAGGGTACCAGATCATCCTGCGAGACCTTCCTGGAATGGGTGAATGGACTGAACCCACACCTTCGATTCACGGGGACTATGAGTGACACCTCTATCCCCTTTCTGGATCTCTTGATCATCCTAGAGGACGGCACCCTGAGGACCACACTTCACAAGAAACCGACGGACTGTAACAGTCTCCTTGACTTTAACAGTCACCACCCCAAGGCCCTCCGGGAGAATCTCCCGTACGGACAATTCCTGCGCATACGACGGAATTGCTCAACCAGTCAGGATTATGAGAACGAAGCAAATCACCTTGAGAAAAACCTCCTGGACAGACATTACCCCAAGAGGGTAGTCAGACACGCAAGAAAAAGAGCCCGCAATAACCATAGGGACACACTCTTGGAAACCAGAACCAAGACACCCAGTGAGTCCATCACATGCGTGACCACTTTTACACCCCAGTCCAACAAAATCAAACAAATCATAAAACGGAATTGGAAGATTTTGAACACCGACACACTGGATCTAGAACTACCACGTTTCGCATTTAAAAGAACAGCTAACCTACGTGACAGACTGGTCAACACACGACCACTACAACGTAGACAGGACCCACCCAACACCACATTGTGGAACCTGGCCCCTGTGTCAGGCCACTATCCATGTGGGAACTGCCACGCTTGTTCTACGACTACGCACAGTAAGCAACTCACTCTGGAGAACTTTATATGGGAACAACGAGGACACTCTAATTGCAACACCAAGAACTGTGTCTACCTTATCACATGCCCTTGTGGTCTAAGGTATGTCGGCATGACCTCACGTCCCATTAAAGTACGCATTAGCGAACATAAGAGTACCATCCGTCGGGGACGGACAGCCACGAAGCTCACCAACCACTTTCTTGACCGTGGGCATAGCAGCGAACAACTAACATGGACCATATTAGAGTCCAGACCCTACTGGAATGCCCAAGCGTTATTGCGCCAGGAACAACGTTGGGTGTTCCGTCTCCGCACTAACACGCAAGGACTCAATGATGAGATACCCTGGGTGGAACTGTAACTAACAATCTACATATACCATCGCTCCGGTGGGCACTTTTCTTAACACTTGAGTAAGTGATGAGATACCCTGGGTGGAACTCTAACTAACAACTTATACATCCTTTTGCCCCGGTGAGCACATTCCCCAACACTTGTGTATCTACATGATCTCTCTGGCTCTCTATTAAGGAGCGTTCCAGGAGGAGGAGCCCGTGCTCTCCCCTGATTGTTTGTATATATTTTTCTCTCCCGCCCCTCACCCTCCACTTTTATCCGCGACATAGACCAGTTTTTATGTGGGTATCAAGTTTGTATTCTGCACCACACCCCAGGACACGTCCTGTCCAGTTAATTCGAACACGCCACTCTATCAATCTGTTGCTAAACCCGGGGCACCACTAGGGCTCACGAGCCCTTTAAAGTCACACTCGCGCAGACCACCGATGAACAGGGCACTATGTGGAATTAGTATCGCATGCGCACTCCGCTGGTTCCCAATTTTCACTTTGCGCATGCGCACACCCCAGGACACATTCGCCCACGCATGCGCCAGAAACTACACGCGCACTCCCCCGGCCCTCGAGCAGGAAGTGGTTCACTCCCTTTTCCTACGCCTTAAATGGACACCTGCTTGCTACCGGCACTATCTCCAGGCAGCCGCTGGCAGAGGGTAGGTGCTGACTGAGCCGGCCCCCGACGCAACCGTAAGTACTCTCGGGCAGGATCCACTAGGGAGATGCTTGATAATCCTGTGTGCGCAGCCCACCCTCACGTAGGGTCCCCTCCCTTAATCTATCTATACTCTGTTTGGTTCCTTCAGCAAATAGGGCGCTGGCAGCCTCGGCAAAACCTAGGAAGCCCCGTTCAGATACACGAGGGTAAGGATGGGGGCACCTTGCTCTTCGCAATACCGGTTGAATGTGTTTTTACGTTTTTTCGCATGCCCATTTTACATTTACCATTTGATACTTAAACAGAGTGTTCGCTTGTAATCAGAGTTGTCAGGATCTTTCCTGACCCATTCCCTTTGAGCCCAGTGGGTCCGTAACCTTGCTTTGTGGTGTGTTTGCACTGTTCGACCATTGTACTAAGATCTTTTGTATAGATTATCAATGTCCGGGTTTTGTTCACGCACTACGTGCCGCTCATTCCGGCGTTACTACTGCCATCTCACTAATGTTCTCTTCGATTCCAGCATGTATGTTGAGATATATATATATTTTTCTAAAAATGTTTGGTATCCGCCCTGCACCGCCCTTCAACCCATGGGCAACACTCTACCATTGAATTAGTTAAGTGTGTCTGACACCGATGTTGGACGTCTGACACGTCACCTGTGTATGTTCCTGTTGACATGGTCACCGGGGTGACCTCACTATCACTATGCGAATGGTATTCGGGGTCACAGACAGTCCCTCGCTGTGTTCTCTCGTGAAACTGTGACTGATTATATGTACCAGTCCTGTCTAAACCATTCATGTGTGTTTGTCACCCCTCCCTCTTCCCTCTACTCCCCTCCTTTCCTAATCCCTACCTTCCCCATCTCCTCCCTTTTCCCCTCCCGTTTATTTCCCCTACAGGTTACACTAGCTTGGTACGCTCTCTTTTTTTCCTTGCTGACTAGGTCACTGTACCCCGCAGCCCCGTACCACTTTTAACCTCCTTTAAGACGTGGGTTACCCCTCCAATCTCTGGCACCCCCGTCTTCACCGTGCACAACCTTTCACTTTTCTTTGGTCCTGAAGAAACGCCGCTGATCCGTTCGGGCATTTTAGGCGTGAAACATGTCGACCTTTTATTAAAGTCACATCAGCACCTTGCGCTTATTAGTGACCCTGCGACCTTTTGGTCTTTTTACTTTGCCAGAGGCTCCATTATATTAAAAATCACTTTTTGGACACCCCTAGGCAGTTTTATTTCACACACCTCGCACGCACGCAATCACTTACCTCTCGGATCCTCCTTACTGTTTTTTGGCTCACATACCCGCATTCACCTTACGGCTTTTCTCTTTAAAAGACCTCCGATAAAGAGACCCTTCGGGGGACCGTCGGGCATTGCAGCGCCGGCCCGACGAGGAGCAACAACAAGCCCAATGATGAAGCAAGACATCCCTCGGGGTGTGTGAGGGCTAACCAGAGGCTACATAGAGTCCTCCCCTTCGGGATTGGATCCTTGAGACTGGGGAAATTTCTCTCTGCCTCTTTTCATCTCCCCTCTACCCCCCTCTCCTCCCCCCCTCTACACCCTTTCTTCTATCTCTACTTATGTTGAGCAGGTGATCGTTATTTTTGTTTCACCGCCAACAGGGAACAATGTCCTCATTGATTTAACTGTCATGAGTGGAGCACGGACATTGGACCATAACCAGCTCCTGGTCCCCCTCTTCTTTTTTTGACTTACTTTTAGAAAGTTGACATTAACTTACTTTAATTTCACAAAATTTGAGTATATCGAAAAAACAACAACCTATGGGGGAACTAGGATTCAACGAAAGTTCAATGTAATCACCTTACTAGAAAAAAGACTCTTTTTCTAGAGACCCCTCACCCACCAGGGTATCCCCTAGGTGGCATGTTTCATAATTGGGGTTCCTCTCAATCCTCTACGGATTGAGGCGTGCAGCAACTTGCGAACTACGTAGGAGCACTTAGTTATGGAATATGTGAGGTGCAGTGATGTGTAGTGGAAGGAAGATAAGTCTTAAAAATACCTAACTAGTGAGCTACTATTTTATTCCCGCCCCTAGCTGGTATGGTTAAAATCAAGGGTTAGTACCAGGGAGAAACCTGACCTTAATGAGTTTGGTTACCCTAGTATTGCATCTATGTCAACATGTTTCGAGCTGTCCCCTACAAGCTCTTCATCAGGACTACACGAGGTCCAGCCCCGTGCGTACCACTCCTAATAAATCCTATAATGAGGATACAGTGAAGTGCACACCTAATGTGTATACACAAAATACATACGGTTACTTTATGATACTCCGTATTTCTATTTAGGTAATACTATTGCCTCATGGTCAACAACAGGGGTAGAGGGGCTTGTAGTCACACCTCCATCAGAGCACGCCTCTCGGTTCGTTACCTAATGCTGTCCCTGGAGACTGCATACTTACTTTAGCCATTTGGTGCCTGCTGTCTGGATCTGTTCAGTCTGAGCTGAGCGACAGCCAACACACAAAGGGTGCTGAGATGTATCTTGATGGGCCTTCCTGGGAGATGGGAGGATGGAACTGGGCACAGCCTCACACTTATACCTGAATAGGCTGTGTCCTGCCCATACACAAAGCAATGCATACCACACTGTAGTGATTCTGGAGCCTGGGCAGGAAGGGAGGATTTCTGACCACTTCGAATCTTTCTTTGAAGTCTCCTCCACTTCAAAGCACAACTGGGTATAAGAACCAGACCCCTCACACCATGATTTAAGTACATTTCTGGACCTGTGGCTACTCTTCCAGGAAGAAGAGCAGCTGTGATGCTGAAAGGAATGCCTGAACTGCTGCTTTGCTGGACTCCTGCCTTGCTGTGCTCTTGCCTTGCTGAGATGTCTTGCTGCCTGTTGTTCTCCTGTCTGAGTGAGAAGGACTCGACCTGCATCACTTGAACCCAGAGTGACTCCAAGGCCTTGCTGACTTGCCACCTGTTCTAAGGGTTAGACTTCAACTACCTGCATCTACATCTGGACTCTGCAAGCTGTAAGTCTGCCCTGCTAAGTGGTGACACCCCAGTCCTGGACCCTTGGAAGTGAGGTATAAGGTGCTTCTACATCCAGCACCCACACATCCTCATTGGAACCAGCACATCTTCTTTGTTGCATGGAGCAGACCCTGTTCATCACCTTCTGAACCAATGCATCACCTTCGGAATCGACACATCCCCTACTACGGGAGCAGCAACTGTGCATAACATTCAGAACCAGCCCTTCGCACTCTGAAGCAACACATCACAGCAGTTGCATGGAGAAAATCGACGCATCTCATCCATTGCATAGCTCAACACTGATGCAACGCTTAGGCTGCACCTTTCATCTTCGTCGACAACAACGCATCCTGGATCAAGGTACTTTGGTTCAGCAGGTCCAAGTGGGTCCCTGTATCTGGCCTGCGCTCCATCATGGTCGGCCTGAAGTTTTGGTTTTGCCCCAGTCCAGCTCAACCAGATAGCCCATGTAAGCACTTATTGCTTCTAAGTACTATTTTACCTTCACAAAAATTAATATCTCGACTTACACTTGTTGAATTTTTTGTTGTTTTGGTCTTGTTTTATTTATAAAATTAAGCTCTATTTTTCTAACTTGGTGTGGAGTGTTTTTTGTGGTGTTTTCCCTGTGTTACTGTTTGAAGTTTTGCACAAATACTTTACTCATTGCCTCTTAAGTTATGCCTGATTGCTCTGTGTGAAGCTACCAGAGTTTGAGCACAGTATAATTTAGGGTGTGTGGTGGCTTACTCTAACTAGGATTCTGGTTCCTGCTTGGACAGGGTGCATACCTCTGCCAACCAGAAACCCAATTTCTAGCATTGGTGAACAGCGTTGAGCATAGGACTTGTGTTTGTGCAGTGCCATACAGTAGCAAGGTGTACACTACCTATCCATATCCAAGATCATTTTGAATTCTTTCAATTTTCGCTGTTTTGCATTTCTTTTCCCCTCTACATCATGTCTGTGCCTACTGTTTTTAGATCTGGAGCTGGCCAATTTGGACAACGAAACAGTGTCCCAGCTTAAAGACTTTTGCAAGGAGATAGGAGTTCCTGCCAGGGGTGACACCAAGAAGGTGGAATTTCAAAAGTCGCTGGGGGCCTGGGCAGAAGCCCGCTCCATGATGGAATGGGGGAGCCTGTGAATGGCTTCTCTGAGGAACCACCTGTAGTAGTTGAGGGGACACCCCTGGATTTAAACTCCCTGTGAGAGCAGAAAGCAGTGTCTATTCCCGTGGCCTATACCCAGAGGAGCTGAGGGAGAGGACATAAAGTTCAAGCTAGAGATGGCTAAGTTAAAGATGGAGGCTGAGGAGGAAAAGGCTGACAGAGCCTTAGCAGAGAAGAAATTAATTCTGGATCATGAACTGAGTCTAAAGGAGCTGGACCTCGAGGCCAGGCAGTCTGAGTCCAGCAGGGATGGTGGCAGAATACACGCTGTACCTGATGGAGACGAGATTTGGTGCTCAGTTATCTGGTGGGAGATTACATTGATAAGTGGTTTTCTGCTTATGATGCTGCACTGAAGGTAATCAGGCACAAATACGGTTTAGGAAGCTTTTCTGATTTGCATATATTGACTTTTATTGAGGGCTTTTACAAAAAACATAAGGGTAGGCAATGGTAGGCGAATGAGGCTGGCGATGGATGTTTCTCCTGAAGAGGTAGCTGGTGGCAATTCTGATCTCCTTTTCCCTCCGAGATTGTTGACGCCACCAGCACCCTCAGGAAAAGACAGTAGAACATTGCTGTAAGTATTAATCAAGATGAGTTTCTGATTATTTCATCACCAAACATCTGTGCTTTTATCCCACAGTGTCACGTCAGTTAATCAGATAGAAAGAGATTGAATACCCTGGTTACAGAACCCTAGAAAGGAGTTGTCTAGATTTTAGAGTTTCCGAGTAATTGAGAAATCAATTATGGGCTGCTACCCTCCCCCCTTTCCACCATGAGTCGGTGTACATATACGGGGAAGGTTCCCTTCTGTGTCTGAGAGTTTAAGTTCTCCTCAATGCGTCAATAGGTGGCTTCTGAAAATTAAATTAAACAAAAAAACAAAGAAAACTAAATTCTCACCACCTCTTTGTAGGGGCCCGGATTCACCCCATCCATGGGTCACTCACCACAGAGCCACAACTCTTCTGAGTTGTGGCTCAGTCTTGCATGCATCCACAACTTTTCACATCAGGTCTCGGTTGTGTCCTCAGTTGGATCATCTTCTTCTGGTTTCCCTCTACTCAGTCCAATGATGGTGGCTGAGTTGTCATTGCCGTCAGTTTCCCGGCCAGGATCAAAACTTTCTCGGCATCTATTCTCCTCCAAGACATCCTCTGTCTCGACGTTGTTTCCTGAATCCAACTACACCTTTCCCTGGTCCGTCTTCTCTTATAGTAGCCTGACTTTGCCCCTTTGTTCCTGAAATTGAAAGTCCTTCCTCACTGTTTGCGGATTTTCTGATGGTGTCAGCCCCATGCTTCGATGGTGTCTCTGTTTTTGTTTTGGGTGTTGCCAGCGTCCATTGGGGAGGGCGGGAGGAGCTGAGGCCGAAACCTCAGCTAAGTGAGGGGAGCGGGTTGGGGATCTTTCACATCTCTCCTCCCTTACTTTTTTTCTTGGAATAAAAGATTCTAGAGGGTATCGGGACAGGAGATCTAGATGGGTTTGTTCCTTTTTTTTTGATGATCTGTTTTAAAGCGGAATCCTGAAGTGCTAAGAACCACCATAATATACGGGCATTATTACCTTTACTTTGAGACATCCATTCCAATGGGGCATGGTCTGTACAAAATCAAACTCTTGCCCCTCAAAATAGTACTGGAGAGTTTTGATAGCCCATTTGGCAGCTAACCCCTCTTTCTCCACTATAACATAATTTTTCTAATGCAGAAAGAGTTTACGACTGATAAAAATTCTAAGTCTCTCAATCCCAGATTCATTCTTTTGTGAAAGGACCACTCCTAGTCCTAGCCATCCCCAAAGCCATTGGTTTGTAAGATTAATCTTTTTGAGTAATCATGGTTGTGAAGGACAGGTTCTGCTGTTAAGGCATTCTGCAACAATTGGAAGGCTGCTAACACATTCTGTGCGGTATGTTTTAGTTCCTGGTCTGCTTCCTTATTGTTTCTCAGTCGGTCAGTTGAAGGAGTAGCTACGGGGGAAAACCTCTGGATAAATCTTTGATAATATCCAACTAGACCAAGAAAGGCTTGCAAACCTTTTTTTGTCCTTGGAAAGGGTGCTTGAAGAATAGCTAAGCCTATTCTGTCTGGTGTTGGATTAGGCCTTCTCCTAATAAATATCTTAGATATTTAACAAGTTTACCGGCTAGATGACTTTTCACTGAATTTACTTTAAAGACCTTCATTCCCTAAGGCTTGTAAGATGGCTTGTAGATGTTGTATGTGTTCTCCCCAAGAGGGATGATTAATGATTATGTCATTGATATGGGCAGCATCATAAGCATTGTGGGGTCTTAATATGGTGTTCATCATCCTCTTAAAGGTTTCAGGAGCCCTGTGTAACCCAAAGTGTAGAACAGTGAATTGACACAGACCTTCCGGGTTGGAAAAGACCATTTTCTCGTAATCATTAGGGTTAGGAGGGATCTGCCAATACTCTTTACATAAGTGTAGGGTGTTAATGTATTGGGCTTGTCCTAGTCTCTCGATCATTTCATCAATGTGAGGTGGGGGTAGGTGTCGAACTTGGAGATCTTATTAACTTTGCGGTGGTCTATGCAAAACCGGATGGCACCATCTGGTTTTGAATCCGGTTTTGGGACAAATACAATGGGTGACTTCCATTCACTCACGGATGGCTCTATCACCCCATTGGCAACATTTCTGCCCTTTCTCCTTAATAACCTGTCGGTGAGCTTCAAGTATTCTATAGCGTTTGAGGCTACTTTCTTTCCAGATCCTGTGACAATGGAATGCTGTATTTGTGTTCTTCATGGGGCTGAGAAGAACAGCACTACTTAGGGCCCCACTTGTTCATCCAATTCCTGTCTTTGCTATAAATCTAGTTCTGGATATATACATTGTAAGTCTTGCACTTTCTCCTTCTGTTTTAGGACAGAGGGGACAGGGAGAGGACCTTCCCATCTCTTAAGTAAGTTCACAAAAATAAATATGTGATTCTTTTTTGTTCGTATTGGTCTCTACTCTATAGGTCACCAGAGTTACTTGCTCTATGATTTCAAAGGGACTGTGCCATTGGCTCAACATCTTGTGATTGTAAGAGAGTAACAGTAAGAGTACCAGTCCTCCTACTGAAAAAACTAGTTTTTTTTCATACTGTTTTTTCTGGGTGCGTTGTCATTGTCCTCATTATTTCACAGATTTCATTTAAATGGAAATTAAACTGCTAAAGTATTTCAAAGAGATTTTTAGAGCTTTCTCTTGGTCCCACACCTTTCTAGCCATGTCTAGCAAGGTGTGGGCTTTCTCCCAAACAACAACTCGAATGGCGAAAAGCCAGTGCTACTCTGCCCTTTCCACCGTATGGTAAATAGAGCCAATTGCAGCATCTGCTCCTGTTTCCTGGATTTTAGCTTCAGAAGACTTTTTAACATATTTTTCAAAATAGCATTACATACCGTTCAACTAAGCCATCCATCTGGGGGTGATACGCAGCAGTTTTGATCTGTTTTATACCTAATTGTTCACACACCTGTCTCATACGTTTAGAGGTGACGGGAGTACCCTGGTCTGTCAGTGTCTCCCTGGGAAAGCCCACCCATGAGAAGATTTCTATCATGGCTTTAGCTGTTTGTGCAATTTTGGGTTGGCAGAGAGGGACCACCTCAGGAAACCTGGTAGTGCAATATACCATTAGTAAGACATACCGGCATCCATTTCAGGAAGGTATTAAAGGTCCTATGACATCCATTCCTACCTGTGGAAAGGGCTCGTCTATCACAGCGAGGGGGTGCAAGGGGGCTCTTAGTGGTTGAAATCGGCTGTTTTTCAGGGAGACTGGACATTTCCGACAGTACATCTTGACTTGACTATATATGTCTGGCAAATAAATTTGCTCAAGAATAGCTTTCTCCATTTTTTCAAGTCCAAAATGTTCCCCCAACTAATTTTGTTCAGTATCACTTACACCACTGGATTCTGTTTCTTAGACTATGGTTTGTGGTATGCATTTAACTAACACACTAACACTACATTTTTAAATTTCTCCTACTCCTTGACCACTCCTCTTTTATCTGAAGTCTCTCACTCTCACACTTGTTTCATCACCAGTTGCATCAGGGGTGATTCTGCAGCAGCCCCCCTTTCAAATCTCAGATCTTTGTCTCAAAGTGATACTTCCACACCAGTTTGGGAGATTTCTGGAACCTGGACAGGTAAGGAAATTTGATGGACTTTACCTCCCTCTGGTCTTTCAGGATGTATGAACACAGGAGGTCACGGACTTGGCTCAAGTGTCACCACCTCATCAAGTTGGCACCTCTGGGTGTGTGAAGTGTGAATTCAATTGAGTATTCCAACACATTGCACAGCGGTGCTGTTAATCGGGTTCACCTGATAGGGCCCCTTCCACCTTGGCTCCAAACTGGATATTCAAACTTCCTATGTTAATTAGGACCCACTCACCAGGGCTAAGTTTGTGGCACTGCTCCTGACTTGGGATGGCAGCAGCAGCTCCAGCCTGGTTAGAGACAGATCTCACCATATTAGCCAACCCCTTGAAGTAGTCGAGATATTTGAAAGCACATTTGCAGGCACAGCAGGCAGTTGCATGGCATGTCCCATGAGTATTTCGTGTGGTGACAATCCTGTTCTTCTGGAGTGCTTTGGAAACTCATCAACACCAATGGCAAAGCATCTGGCTATTTCGGAAAAGTAGATGTGCATACATTGGCCAAATTAGATTTCAATGTGCAATTAAGCCGCTTGACTGCTCCTGAGGTTTCTGGTCGGTGACTACAATGCAATCTCTGTTCCACTTCTAGTACCAAAAACAGCATTCTAATGGTCTTATCATTAAAATAGGTCCCTCAGTCTGACTACAGAGAAACCAGAAATCCAAACCTTTGTATTAGTTCTCATAACAGCAGTTTGCTACAGAGGGACTGGCACATGTCTGTGTTGGGTGGTCTTCCACTCATCAAGAGAAAATGCATACTATGACCTTTATATATCTCAACCCGTTACAAACAGAGTTTTCAATAAAATCCAGCTGCATTCTGTTAAAGGGTCCTCCTGATCTACCTATGTGACTCAATGTAACGGGGGTTCTTCTCCTTACATTAATTTGCTGACAAGTCACACATCTGTGATACAGTTCCTCAGCTAGAGCTCCACATCAGGAAATGAACCAATTGTGCCTATATTATCTGCAGGAAGGTGTCCATTCCTGTACAAAAACAATCCTGCCAACAACACAGACACCCTTGCACCATGGTGCGAGGGTATTTTTGTTGGCGCTAGGCACCATATTGTGCAACAGCGCGACAAAAAGACATGTGACGCTGCCCTACACCAAATCATTGTAAATGAGGCCGTAAATATATTGGGCAATACTTCTATTAATAGCAAAACAAGGGCATAATAATTGCACAACCATGTTATGAGTGGTTGCCAAGTCACCTAGTTAGGCAGGGATACAGTACTTAGCATGTGATAAAGGCATTCCATATCTCAGCACATTTGGTCTGATATTACTAAGCGAATGTATCATACAGCAGTCATGTCAAAAGCATAATATCAACATTGTGTTTGCACAAGCTTGTTGTTTCCACGGTATGGGCAGTTGTTTAGATCCTCTTAAAAGTAAGCAAGCATTTGCAATGCTAGGGTGTAAGCCTATCATTTACATACTGGGTCTTTCTAGCTAGGTTGCACATGAGTAAGTGAATTAGATCTTTAGGAATTAGAAGTTTAAACATAACCTGAGATGTTACACTCTTCACCATAAGTATTAAATAAGAATAGTTAGTGTATTACCTTTTTGTATACATATCATGTCTGTTTTGTTAGGTTGCAATAAACATGTAGAAATTAGATCTTTGAAAGTTAGATGGGAGTACTAGATATGCAGTCAACCTGATTTTGAGGCAAGATTTTGACATTAGAATATCACATATGTGAATAAGGGAAATGCAGGCTGGCTATGTGTGTTTCGTATGGTTAAATAGTCCCATGTGTTTGTGCGTGGGTGTGGTGGGGTGTAATCAGTTGTGCATCTTGGTACCAAAGTTTAAACCATTCAGTATTCTTGAGAGTAGGTCCTCGTTACAACCTCTCAAAAGTGTTTTTATATGATCAGTTGTGCTTATGGTATTCTTGGAGCTGGGTTTGTATATATTTTGGTAATGTTCCTGTACCCTTATATTAAGGGGACCCATTGTGCTTTCTCTGTAATGAGATGCAGGGGCATATTGCCAAATGTATTACACAGGTACTGGTGCAGTCCAATCATTCTTTGATTTGGGATGTACATCCTTTGGGATGTAAAGATTATTTGATGTATTCCCAGCTTGCAGACTAAACAGTCATGTCAGCTATGGGAACCCTATGGTCTTTTCAGGAATTTCTGTCCCTGAATTCTGATTGGCAAAGTGTATCTACTTGATTTTGGGTTCTTCTGATAACCTAATAACAGTCTGTGGTGGATAGCCCCTTGTAGGGGGGTGTTGGTCATTAATAGCTTCTATGATTTTTGTAGTGATCTTCTCTTTAAGTAATGACCATTGTGGTATTGGGGGTTGAATGAATCTTAACATGTGTTTTTTGTATCGTCCTTTCATGTGATTGCCGTCCAAAAATGTGCTTCTGTTTATATCACTTTGTGCTGTTGAGAAGAGTTTTTCTCCCATGACTGCTGCTGGTGAGTCAGCCTATCAGTTTTTTTTTTATAACAAACTTTATTGTGCCGTCATTCAGAGTACATTCCAGTATAACAAAGATTCCTGGCATTTTCGTTTTAGGTATAGCATTGACTCATCTTTCTCCATAAGTAAATATATAATCCTGCAATCGTTGTATCCATCATATACACAGCATAGGAATTACAATGTAATAAATGCAATATGTAGAATCATACTTATGAATAATTCACATCTTCAATGTACCTTGTCATGTAGTTTTACTTATATTCCCTAAACTAAATTACTTACCCCCTCCCTTCCCCTCCCCCCCTTCCTGGCCTGCCCGTGTGCCTCCATTTATTCCGTTTCATATCCTTGAAAAATATTGGATTCCAACCTATATCTCTGTTGTACCTTGGGCCTTCCCACACAATTTACCCTAATTGTCGCAAGCTTTATGGTAAGTGTCAGCCGGAATCAGGAGAGTGGATCAAGAAATGTAAGTGGGATATCCAATTGTGTGAGGTCTTCTAACATGATGTCACAGTCCATGGAGATGGGACGTTTTCTCAACCCCCTCGCCTCCTCTCGTCTAAGTGCCGCGCTTTCTGCGCTGCCCCACCTGAGTACCTCCTCTTTCCATAAATGTAGTGGGGGGCTGCTCGGGGATTTCCACCTCCTAGTAATTGCTCTAATCACTAATATAAGTGCTAGATCTAGGAAACGCAGTTGAACCTTCTGGGTTTTGATGGCTTGCGTAGAACCAATAGACCCTCCAAAATGTTGTCTGTCAGTGTGAGATGCGTGATTTCTCCCAGCACATTACGAAGATGTCTCCTGTATTCCCTAAGGTGTGGGCAAGCCCATAACATGTGAACAAATCCAGACTCCTCCTCTCTACACCTCGGGCAGTAGCTCTGGGCCTCCGGGAACATACAGTGTATCCGTTTCGGGGTCAAATACGCTCTATGTAGAACCATGTACTGTATAAACTTGAGCTTGACATTGCGGGAGACTCGCTTGGGGTGCTCCAGAATGCTTTCCCATGCCTTGTCCGTGATTACCGTGTCTGTAGTTCCTGCCCATTTTTCACAGAGGTCCGCAAGACAGATGGAAGCCTGCGTTCGTATGCCGGTATATAGCCACTTCGCTAGGTGGCCCCCCTCCTCATATAATAAAGAAGAGGCACTGGGTTTTGTTGTGGAGGCTCGTTACGCTGGGGTGCCCATGTCGTCTTGATGTAATGCGCTGTCATTGCATGAAACAAGTAAAGTCGGTTAGGAGCCCCAGTGTTCCTCACAAAAGTATCATGATCTAGGAGTATACCATCCCCGAAGAATTACCCCACCTCCGCTATTCCCGCATCTATCCAATCCTGTATCTTAGCCATTGTAATTCTACCACCCATGACTGGCATCCCTAGTAGTGGGATATTAGGTGCGTAAGGAATCATGCTCGATGTATATTGTAGTGCCTTTTTCCAACATTGCAGAGCGGCTTTCAACAGTGGTGGGCCATCGGAGGGTGGTTTCGCCCCTGGGAGCTGGGAGGTACTCATCCTGGGATCATCACCCTCAGCCTGGGACGACTCCTGGTGGCCCCCTGCCCTGGGCACCACCCCCAAGCCAACGGACCACGCACGCAACCTGGGCTTCATCCTGGACTCCTCCCTGTCGATGACCAGACAAGTCAACGCCGTCTCATCTTCATGCTTCAACACCTTGCGCATGCTTCGAAAGATCTTCCGGTGGATCCCCACCGAGACTAGGAAGACGGTCACCCAGGCACTCGTCACCAGCCGGCTGGACTACGGAAACACCCTCTACGCCGGCACCACCGCCAAACTCCAGAGGAAACTCCAACGAATCCAGAACGCCTCAGCACGACTCGTCCTGGACATCCCCCTGCACAGCCACCTCTCCGGACACCTGAGAGACCTGCACTGGCTCCCTGTCAGCAAGAGGATCACGTTCAGACTCCTCACCCACGCACACAAGGCCCTCCACGACCTGGGCCCCAAGCTCATCAACACCCGCCTGACCTTCCACACGCCCACCCGCCAGCTCCGCTCCGCCAGCCTCTCCCTCGCCGCCGTTCCACGCATCCGCAGAACCACCGCCGGAGGAAGATCCTTCTCCTACCTGGCTGCCAAGACATGGAACTCCCTCCCCACCCACCTCCGGACAACCCAGGACCACCTCGCCTTCAGGAAGCAACTCAAGACCTGGTTGTTCGAGCAGTAACGTTCCCCCCCAGCGCCTTGAGACCCTACGGGTGAGTGGTGCGCTATACAAATTCCATGATTGATTGATTGATTGACTATGTAGTGTACCCTTCTCTAGTTCTTGTGCATTAAAGTTTATTTCTTGTAGGTTCCGGCCTGCCGTCCAGAAAGACAGCCATTGTAATTGGGCGGCATAATAATATGCCCGGAAATCAGGGACACCCAGGCCTCCTTGGTTCAATGACAACTGCAGTTTCTTTAGACTTACTCTGCGTCTGCCTCCTCCCCAAATGAGTTCCAATAAGAGTGTGTCTAAAGTGCGAAATGTGGCCTGGGGCACCATCAGGGGCAGATTGACAAAGAAGTACAATAACCTGGGTAGCATTACCATCTTGGAGATGGCTATCCTTCCTATCACAGACAGCGGCAGGGAGGTCCAGAAGGAAATGCTAGGACGTGGTGAGGCTATCGCCTTCATTAAGTTACCTTCTAGTTGGTCTAAAGGAGCTCTGTATACGTTAATACCTAAGTACTTAAAGGTATCCAAAGCCACCGGGATCTGGTAGGTGCTGAATCGGAGTGTATCTGGGCGAAGTCCTTCTTGGAAGTAAAAGGCATGAGACTTTCCTGCATTAATCGCAAGCCACGATATAGTCTCGAAGGCGGAGAAGACTACAGAAAGTGGACTCGCCTCATTATCTAGGTTGCGCAAATATATGAGAATATCGTCTGCATATATTGAGACAAGGTGGGTATTATCCTGTATGGGTATTCCTAAAACTCCAGACGACCGCCTCAAAGCTATGGCCGGTGGTTCCAGTGCAAGCACAAACAGGAGAGGGGAAAGTGGGCCTCTCTGCCTGGTACCTCTGTGTACTGCGTATTCCGGGGATATATATCGTCCCATGCGTGCCCTTGCAGTGGGTTCAGCATATAGTAGGCGTATCCACTTCAGAAAATCTTGGGGGATACCAAAATGTAACAGGGCCTCAAACATGTACTCCCACATTATGGAGTCAAACGCCTGACGTAAATCTAACGCCAGACATCCCGCCTTGTCATATTCACTGGGAACAGCCCTCATGATATGGTGTAATCTCCTAATATTGAGTGAAGTGCTACGTGCGGGAAGAAACCCACATTGGTCACTGTGTATAAGAGTAGGAAGAGCGGGGATCAAGCGATTGGCTAAGGCTTTACTAAGAATTTTGTATTCGGTAGCCAGTAACGATGGTGGTCTATAATTGGACATCTCAGTGTTATCTCTTCCGGGCTTGGGGAGTGACACCACCATAGTTTGCATCGTGGATTGCGGTAATCTACCGGTTTCCCAAGCCGTTTTATATAATTCCGCCAGTTTAGGCGTTAAAACCTCTGAGTATGTCGCATAAAATTCAACGGGTAGGCCGTCTAGGCCCGGGGATTTATTGCGGTTAAGGCCTTTGATTGCTACTTTTATTTCATGTTGTGGAATGGGGCCTAAAAGGCTCTGTCGCATGGTTTCCGCGAATTTGGGAATCTGTAATCCATCAAAGAAAGCATCTGTTAGGCCATCTTCAATAGGTGTTGGTGCCACATACAAAGTACTCAGGTGATTGCAAAATGCTTCATTAATTTCTATTTGAGTATGAATCAGCCCCTTCTGTGGTGAGCGGATACAGGTGATCACAGGCGTTTCTAGGTTATTCTTTAGTAGTCGTGCTAGCGACATTCCTGACTTGTCGGCGTCCATGTGTTTCAGTTGTGTATGTGCCCGGTAATCCATGAGCCTAAGTGTCTCTAGAGTCTCTGCATGTCTAATACGGGCCTCCTGGAGAGATGCCCTTTTGTCCACCTCAGCCACTGCAGCTGGCTCCAGCTCTGTCATTAGTGATTCCATATCTACAAGTCTTTTGTGTGTTTCTTGGCGTGCCCCTACAGTAGCACTAATTGCCGAACCTCGAACCACTACTTGGACGCATCCCAGTCTATGAGGTTGGACGATGCTGTATTCCAGTTGTCTCTGAAGTAATTATTAATGGTATCTAATAATGTGGTCCGAAAGGGGGCATCATCTAGGAGTTGGGGCCATAGCCTCCAAGTCGGCACAGGGGTCAGAACCCTGCCCCATGTTAAAGCCACTTCTAGGGGGTTGTGGTATGAAAAAGTTTTGGTTAGATATGTAGATTGATGTATTTGTGTAGCTATTGTGTGGGAGCACAGAAATCTATCAAGCCTAGTATGAAGTTGATGGACTGGGGAGTAAAAAGAATATTCCTTGTGTGTAAGATGTAGCTTGCGCCATGTATCTATGAGACCCCAGCCCTGCATCCAAATGTTGAAGCATTCAGCCTGCTTGTGTGCACAGGCTCCGTGCAGTGGTGGATGGGATCTGTCTAATTCAATGTCTAGGACCGCATTGTAGTCTCCGCCTAGAATCCAGGGAATGGTATCCCACCCCGTCAAGGCTCTGCCCAAATCAGAGAGAAAATTATCTTGATCGAAATTCGGTGCATATATACAACCAAGGAGTACGGGCAGCCCATCTAAGGTGCCCTTCAGAAGTATATATCGCCCCTGATCATCTATGCGTCGATCCGCTTCCACAAACGGGACTCCATGGCAGATCCAGATGGTCGCCCCTCTAGCAAAGGCCGAATAATTAGTGGTATACATTCGTCCTCCCCATTTTTTCCGCGTTTTCACCGCATCCTCCTCCATCAGATGGGACTCCTGTAAAAACACAATCTGTGCCCTCCTCCTAAGGAGGTAAGTGTGTACTCTGTGTCATTTGTTCACAGCCCCTAGCCCTTGTACATTCCAGGTCAATAGGTTGTATGTGCCTAAGCCAGTTTGCTTATGAGACATATTTTCACGAGTGTATGCAGACCAGGAAAACCCCATCCCTTGCAAACTAACTATGAACGGCACAGCTAATAAACGATGCTGAACCAAACCAAAAACGAACACATGCAAAAATCATAGAATATTGCCTGCGCTTTGTGTAGGGTAAGCATTGCCAACCATACTGTTGTCTGTATAGGTGTACAGCCCCAGGGGCTCTACTAGGCCCCGGGGGGGGATTGTACCTCTTAAGCTATAGTCATCGGTGCATTTTATAGTAAAGGTATCTGTGATGGGGACCAGGGGGTCCGTTATAACATGCTGCCTACGAATACCTGGGGTTAGTCATGGATTTGTGGAGTCATACTAGTCTAGATTACCGATCAGCGTGTACCTGATGGAAAACCATAACAAAACGGATCATAGTATGGGCATCATATACATTGATAAATGCACAATTCCACTAGGTCAATCAAAAAGGATACTGTCTAATGATTGATATCATGTCCATGTCCAAGTAGTCATCTCCTAGCGGGCTTGGTGTGGTAAACGATCATGACCATCCCTTAGGCGTCCGGAAGGCCATCTCCCGTTTGGGGCGTCACCGAGGGGAAAAGAGTAATGCTATGATCCGAGTCCGAGTGTAAGGTACTGTCCTCCGAGTCCGTCGAGATCTTTGTATTGTCGTCGCGGAAAGATCCAGCGACCGCCAAAGCCTCTTCTCTGCCCATCTTCTTCTGGGCTGGGGTAGGGCCTAGTCATGTAGAGTTCCTCAAGCCTCTTCCCCGTTCTCTGGTCAGCTGTTGTTGTGAGTGTACAGGGCTGTGTCTCACCGATCCGGACAGTCTCTCCTGACTATGGTCTAATCCCATTACCTCGAGCCATTCTTCCACATCAGCGGAGCTATCAAAGAAATAAGATTTCTTATTGTGAATGACTTTAAGCCTGGCTGGGAACAATAGGGCATATTTAAGTTGAGCCGCCCGTAGTTTTTTCTTCACTGCTTGGAAAGAGGTCCGCTGTCGCTGCACCATGATCCTGTAGTCGGGTATAATGAGATCTGCTGATTTTCAAATTGCATGTTAGTTTTTTCCCTCGCTTTTTAGAGTACCAAGTCTCTGTCCCTGTTATTTAGGATTTTGACTATTAAAGCGCATGGGGGGGCACCTACTTTTGGTGCACCAGTTGGTATACGGTGAGCTCTCTCCACGCAGAAATATGGGGATAGACCTTCAGGGGCGACGTGCTCCCTGAACCATGCTTCCATGAAATCCGCTGGTCTCACTCCTTCGCTTCGTTCGGGCAGTCCAATAACACGAACGTTATTACGTGGGTTGCGTCCTTCCGCGTCCTCGATCCGGTCCTGGAGTCCTGCAACTTGGTGTTGTAGTTGTTTTATTTGCGTGGCCTGTTCCTGGAGTTGGGGGTCTATGCTGGTCAGTGCCATGTCGTGATCCCGCATCGTGTCAGCAAGCTTCCCATGATCTGATCGTAGTAGAGTAAGGCCGGTCGTTAAGGCACCTATCTGCTACTCCATGATTTCCTTTAGTATTAAGTCCAATTTTTCCGTGTGGGACTCAATGGGGTCAGTGGTGGAAGTGCCTGGTGCTCGTCTGTCTTCGTTGGGCTCGTGGCTTCCCCCCCTGCGGGCAAGCTAGCGTCCAAGATTTTCCCCTTGAGCCTGCCCATTGCGAAATCCTAGCAGTCACAGGGTTTGATACTGGTGCTATGGGCTCACACCAAGTATAGGCAGTCTCTCTGACAGTAACCGAGCCTGCAATCCCTTCTCCTCAGCAGGCAGTGATCCGCTGAGCCCTCAAATCTGTGGATGACGTCTGTCCCTTTCTGATTACTACCCTTATTCCCTTATTGTCTTATAGTGTCTGGACCTGTTCAGTTGCCCAGGAGGCTGCCCTTTGGGACACTGCGTTCTGAATCACCACAACTCTAGCCCCTTCACACCCCCTGGACTCATCCTGATCGGTTCCATAGGCAGTAAGTGTGCATTAACTCAAGGGGGGGGGGGATTGCACTTATCTCTGCCCCTGTGGATTTCAGCAGGTCGCTGAGGGCAAATGGAAGGCAATGTGAGCCTCTCGCTCCCAACCTGGTCCACTGGCGCTGTGCCTCTCACCGCGCGGTGGCAGCACGTCAGTGCTCTGCTCTCCGCACTCCGCCGTCGGCCCCTCAGTCCTGCTCTTTCCCGCATCTGCTCCCGATGAGTCCGGAGTGGTCTTCAGTCGCAGCTCCGCTCGCTAGGATCGCAGCCGAGCAGGGACCGTGCGGGCCTCAGTCCAGCACGTAGGTCTTCCGTAGCACCTCCAGCAGGCTGCACGTCTTGGGCTCAGTGTCTAGCAATCACGTTTTATACTCTCCCACCGCCCTGTCTTGCTGGTGATAAACTCTGCCGGCGTATCACGCTGGTGAGTTTTCAGAACCCCGCAGGCCCCTCTATTTATTCTTAGCAGGGTGATTTTCAGAATCTTCTCCCCCCCAGGATCCAGAGCCTCACCAAGTTGCTGCCGCCATCGTAGGCAGTTAGCCACGCCCCCGAGTCGGCCTATCAGTTTGTCCATTTTCTTGTATGCATTCTTTGTTGACACTGCAGTCATCTCCCCTTTGGTATGTTATTAAATATTGATTTTGGTTGGCAGCTGTTAGCTTGCAAAATAGGGAGCACAGCAGTGGTTTTTGTATGTAGTGCTGTCTTCAGTTTGCTGTCTTTGAAGCACATTGTCAGATCCAGATAATCTACCTAGGTTTATAAAATATAAGGTGTAAGAAATTGGGATGTTGGTTGACTGGAGTGTAAGTCCTGACCAAGCAGCAACCTCAATACTTGTCAGGGTGAGGCAGAAGCCAAACCTAAATTAACCCTCAACCCTCTGGTAGCTTGGCACAGAGAAGTAAGCTTAACTTAGAGGCAATGTGTATAGCTAGAGGCAATGTGTAAAGTATTTGTGCAAGATTTCAAACAGTAATAAAGTGAAAACCATCCCACAAAAAGGATCCCACTCCAAAGTAAAAAAATTTGTTATTTTTATTAAATGAAACAAGATCAAAATGACATTCAATCAGTAGAACCAGAGATATATAAAAATTTTGGTAAAAATAGCACCAAAAACACAAATCGCCAACTGTGAATATCTGGTTGTGCCAAACTAGGACAAAAATCACAAGCTCAGGCCGATAATGATGGAGCGCAAGCCAGCTACAGGGATCCAGTTAGGCTTGCTGACCAAAGTACCTTAACTCCTGGTTTGCAGAGCGTTACGATGATCCACGTCAAAGTTACGTCACAGAGCTGAGTGATGCGTCGGTTCTGAGGTACGGTGAAGCTGCAATGAGGAGTGAAGTACTGGGTATTTTAAACCCAGCGGTGCAGGGGAACACACCCTATGACTTCGGGGTTCTTCCTGTTTCAGACCTACAGAAACACAGAGTCTTCTGGGTGAAGTCAAAGATCAGTTTATTGGCTGCAGACCAATTACAGGTATCCTAGAAGTACAACAGCGTGTATGTTCTCAGGAGACTGCCGAAAATCACAGAAACGGGCTTCTCCTTAAATACAAAATATCCTGCTTCAGGCATACATTCCTAAGTTTATGGTATGGTCATTATATGTATACATTACAAACGAAAAGGCAGAGTCACGATGACCATCCCACATTCCAGTTAAGCCAGCCCGCAATTATTTACACAGCAAGGTTCAGATCCCACATCAGATATCAATAGGCCCCCAATAAACATGAGCATCTCCTGTTTTGGGAAACAAGCCATAAAGCAGGAACAGCCAGGTGCGAAAGAGATTAGCTGGAGGCTCGTGTAGGATGAAAAGACTTTATGGTGTGTCAAGCCCTGATGCTAATCACAAGTGGCCAGAGGACGGGGAACTCGTGAGACCAGTTTGACCTGGGGCAGCGGAGCCAAGCTGCCCAGGTCACAGAAAAGTCAAAGAAAGCCACATGTGCTTTAAAAGGCCCGTATTCGCTTCATGCTATATAGCCTATGTGAGGGCAACCATAAGATGGCCACCGATACAAAATGGAACCCACGTAGTGAATGTATAATAGCGTATACACAGTGCATTCATAGCTAAAACGTTACACAAAGCACTTGTACATACCGCATTAACCATTTGCGGTTCACTACTACTGGGATAGACAGGGGTAGGGCCCTGCCTCCTATGCGGTCCCAAATTCTAAAGTACGACAGACCCTCCTTTTGCCCTTACATAGGCAATAACTACACTCATTTCAATCCGAGTCTAGGTCAATATTCACGAAGTCATGGAGATGTTGCTGTAGCATCATCCTATTACTTAGCTTGTCCCTCGATACAGGTTTCCTTACACATAATGTAGCACAGAGGCCACATATCGCAGGAGCACACTGTATACACAGACAGAACAGGAAAAGGATAGCTAAGATCATTCCAATGACCATCAGAACTTTCCAACCCCAGGCAGATATCAGTTCCCAGAACCACCCCACCAGTGACCAATCTCCTTTATCCACGTGTATGGACTCAGATATTTTATGCAGTTTGGAGATGGCTTGATAAACTGTTGGAGCGTTGTCTGGTATGAAAATGCAACAACTGGATTGGATAACCTTACATACCCCACCACGGTCTGCAAGTATGACGTCTAGAACCATGCGGTTCTGCAAAGTCATGAGGCGATCCGCTTGGAGCTCAGCTGTCAAATTACCAAGGGCACCAGCCGTAACATTAACAGTGGATTCAACCACACAAGTCAGCTGTCTCAGGTTCCTACTATTAACCATAGGTCCCCAAAACGGCAGGAAACCCAAAAAGAAGTCTCCCGCTTCCTGACCGGCAGTATCCTCCTTACTAATCACGCCTCTCACAACTCTGGTCTTGTGATAGTCGGAGGCGGCAGTAAATGTTGGCGGTAGCAGATTTGCAATATAACATGTGCCCGAGAAATCAGGGGGCAACCATGTATATGCTCGGTCATTGCAGATAAAATATGTACCCTTGGCAGCCAAAAACGCAGGGGAAAACTGTGACGGAAAAGTGTACGTTTCAGTACAGTCACTTCTTACCAGTTGAGCTCTAGGGTTCTGACCATTACCTTGCAAACAGAACCGACCTATGTGGGGTACGACCCAGATTGGGGATGAGATTTTCCGCTGTCTTTCACCTAGACTGATACTATACCCCGTCGCGTTCCACCCTACATAAGCTCTCAGCTCTTCTTTGGGAATGGATGAGTATGCATCGATATCTCTGCTCATATCGGCAACTCCTTTCATTAAAGCTTTATTATTGGTGCTAGGTCTGATGGAACGCGGTTGTCGCAGGGAGTAGGCGTCTAGTGCATAGAGAAACATAGTCTGGAATGCCCATGACGATCCATTGTAACTATACGGCAGCACCAGATAAGGAATACCCTTATTAATGGTATGTGGCATTAAACCGCACACCCAACAATTAGTTGTATTCGTGAATAGTTGGTGCTGGTGCAGGAGCTGAATAAACGAGTTATTTACAAACTCTGATCGTCTAGCTTGTTCATGTTCAGGCAAAGGGTGAAAAGAGTGTGAGGAGATAGTAGGAGGAGGTATAGGCTGTACAGTGGGGACAATGGGCTCTTGAGAGGAGAAGAATACAAATCCTACAGTAAACACTATCATACTACATAATACAAACAGGCATAAAAACACAAAACGTCTGCTTTTCATTATTTTACTTATTCTTGCTTTAAAGTTCATTTCCTCAGTGAGTCTCTCCATCTTACAAAACTCCATCCTCTAATCGTGCCGCTCGCGGCGGGTGAGTTTCTTCTGCTAAGGAGTACGCCTGTCAGTCCAGGGAACGCCCTAGACCAACCAGAACCGTCAACCTAGCGTCTTCGGCCTGTACCCCAAAGTCTTGACACCGCGACCCTGCGGCTGAACCCGGATGGTGGTTCGAAAAACAAAAATCAAGAAAGTCCTTCAGATGGGAGAGCTGTGGTATCAAAAAACAAAAAGGTGTGGAAAACAATATTTATTTGTCCATACGCCTTGGTCTCAGATTGTAGTGGAGACGGCCAGGTACTGTTTGATCTTGAAACAAGAGTTCAGGCTCGGTAGTGTCCAATCAAATTGACGGTGGCACAGCTTCTTGCAAAATATCGTCGCTTTCCTGCGCTGAGGCTGTGCCTTTTATGCGTGCATCACTGAACGGCACAAAACGAGGTACAGTGTCTGCTTCAGAGTCAGCGATACCCTCCTGGACCCATTGGTCATATGGCAGAGGCAAAGGGATCCTTTTGATGTGGGCGCCGTGGATCCAGTTTTTCTTCCCCTTCACTCGAACAGCTGATCTTGTAGATAAGAGCACGAGGTGAGGGCCAATCCAGCGGGGCTCATCATTGGTTTTCCGCTGAAAATTCTTGATGAGCACCCACGTGCCAGGATCAATGGGGTGTCCTGGAGCCTCAGAGGCCGGAGGGAGAGTATCGTGCACCTGTTGGTGTAAAAAACGCAGTTTAGCTGTCAATTCGTGCAAGTAATCAAGCAGTACTGGGTGTTCGATTTCACTGAATTTCGTCGGCCTTGGCACACCCCATACATTGGCCGGGCGGCCAAAAACAACCTCGTAAGGACTAAGTCCCACTCGTGAGTGCACGGTCATTCTAGTGGACAGGAGTGCTAGAGGCAGAGCGTCAGGCCATTTAAGACCCGAGCTCGCTTGGATTTTGGTCAGTTTGAGTTTGAGAGCGCCGTTGTAGCGCTCTACTAATCCAGCTGATTGGGGGTGATTTGCAGCGTGAAACTTCTGCTTAATACCTAGTCCCTCACACACATTCTTCATCACTCTACCCACAAACTCACTCTCGTTATCACTCCACACCATTCTTGGCATTCCAAACCTAGGAAAAAATTCCTTCACAAGGGCTTTGGCTGTGGACAGGGCAGTGTTATCTTTTAGGGGATAGGCCTCAATCCATTTTGAGAAAGCGCAAACAACCACCAATACATATTTCAGGTTGTTGCACCTTTCCATGTGGATAAAATCTAGCTGCAAAACTTCAAATGGATATGATGGAGGCGCAAAATGACCAGCTGGAGTTGAGGTTCCCCTACCAGGGTTGTACTTCAAGCATACCATACAATTCTTGACCACATTCTCTGCACACTTAGGGATTCCAGCATTCTGCCATACTGGAGCCAACAACTTACAGATTCCTTTCGTACTGATGTGTGCCATTCCATGTGCCATAGTAACCACTGGAGGCGACAAATGCAAAAACAACAATTGATGGACAGAATGCAGAACAATGTCATACATTCACCCCAGTACAGAGATCTGGGCCTAAATCCATCGTTTTTTTGCTCACCATGCCATTCCAGTTTGAACCCAGCCATATGCAAATCAGTCTTGACCCTGTGCCCCATGGGAACAGTCCAGCCCGAACTGCCAAGCCAGGTCCTCCCTGGACTGGAAACAAGCATCCTAGGACCGGTTTCGGGCTTTCAGCCCTCGTCAGCATTCCGTCCATCATTTGTTTGTTGTAACGCTTTTCGCCCTAAGTGGGATGGGTATTCCCAGACGTGGGACCCGTGCTCACTACGCCACTGGAGTCAAGCTATCCTGGCTGATGACGGCTGATAGCCAGAAACCGGTCCTAGGATGCTTGATTCCGGTCCAGGGAAGACATGGCTTGGCAGTTCGGGCTGGACTGTTCCCATGAGGCACAGGGTCAAGACTGATTTGCATATGGCCATGTCTAAACTGGGGTGGTGTAGTGGGCAAAAGAACGATGGATTTAACCCAGATCTCTTGACTGGGGGAGAATGTATGCATTGTCAGCATTCCGTCCATCATTTGTTTGTTGTAATAGTAACCACTGGAAGCACATATGCATCAGGCAACAACCATCGCCTATGTTCTGACAAATCAATCCAACAACCATTCTCATCCAACTTACCCATACTTTCTCTCCACTTGCTCACCTCACTCTCTGTGGCTTCAGCTTGAAGGGACTTTACACTCTCCATGGTGTTTTCACACATTCCAACATCACCAACCCACCTGGCAGGGCCTGCAACATACATTCGAGTCTTCACATCTTTTGCTGTTTCTTTCGCAACTTCATCAGCAAACGCATTACCACGACCAACATCATCAGTGATTTTCCTGTGCGCACTGCATTTCATAATCGCAACTTGCAACGGTAGGGTCAGCGACTCAAGGAGATCATTCACCAGCTTGCCATTCTGAATCTTAGCTCCATGCGAAGTCAGGAACCCATGTTCTTTCCACAATCGTCCAAAACTATGAGCCACGCCAAAGGCGTATTGGCTATCTGTGTATATGTTCACTTTCATTCCTTCAGACAACACGCATGCTCTCGTAAGGGCAATCAATTCTGCTGCTTGAGCCGAATTCTGTGGCACACGTGCAGTTTCAACAATCGTGTGCAAAGTCGTGATAGCATATGCAGCAGTCGTATCACCATTCGGAAGCTTGAAACACGAACCATCCACCCATAAAGTACCATCACACTCAGTCAGGGGAGTATCTTTGAGATCTACTCTTCCTTTCGTCTCTTCTTCTGTTCTGAACAGACAATCATGTTGCTCAATCTCATCTAGGTCTGCTGGAATTGGTAATAGTGTAGCTGGATTCAACGTGTTGCATCTCTTTATGTGTATGTGATTTGCTAACAGTGTCAGCTCATAACCAGATAATCGCGCACTAGTTAAGTGTTGCATCTTGGTCCTGTTTAACAATGTGTCCACAGCATGTGGAACCATAACGATCAATGTGTTATCCATTACTAGGCCAGCAGACTGTCGAATAGACATAGCTGCAGCGGCTGTGGCTCTCAGACAGCTTGGCAATGCCCTCGCTACAGAGTCCAAGGTTGACGAAAAATACGCGCATGGACGCGGTCTGTCGCCAAAAGGCTGTGTTAACACTGATAATGCACAACCATCTTTCTCATGAACATACAATGTAAAAGGCTTGCTGTAGTCAGGGGTACCCAACACAGGAGCTGAACACAATGCATTACGCAATTTCAAAAAACTCTTCTGACTCTCTTCAGACCATGGAATAGGATTCGGTGTCTTTGCATGTCAATGCTAACAAAGGTTTTGCCAACAAGGAAAAATTTGGTATCCAATGCCTACAGTATGAAGTAATGCCCAAGAAAGCACGCACTTCTCTATGTGTTCTTGGCACACTCAACTGTGCAATGGCTTGAATTCTTTCTGGGGTCAGTTTCCTTCCCTCCTTCGATAAGAGATGACCTAAGTAGGTCACCTCTTGTCGACAATATTGCAGCTTTGAGAGAGACACTTTGTGATGAAAGGCAGACAAATGACGCAACAATGACAATGTAGCGTTTTTACAAATCTTTTCAGTATCCGCGGCGATCAGTAAATCGTCGATGTACTGAATGAGGACAGCGCCACTGGGTAAAACCAGTGCATCAAGCTGCGCTTTTAAAGCCTGACTGTATATTGATGGACTCTCACAGTAGCCCTGGGGAGCGCGTTTAAAGCGGAAGCTTCGGCCTCCCAAACTGAAGCCAAAAATGTCTCTGCTCTCCTCTGCAATTGGGATGCTAAAGAAAGCATTCTGTAGATCGATTACTGAGAACCATGCAGCGGAGGCTGGAATCATGGTTAACAAGGCAGTTATATCAGGGACAACTGGAAACTGTGGTACAACAATCTTATTAACCTCTCTAAGATCAATCACAAATCTGTAAACAGGTGGCTGTGAAGGGTCCGTTCGTTTTAAGACAGGTAGAATCGGACTATTGCAAACGTTGCCTCTTGTCTCTTCAATCACACCCTTTTTAATCAAATCGCTGACAATTTCTAACAACGCTTTCTGACCTTCATTGGAGATCTTATACTGGGGAATGCGCGGCAATCTGACATTGGCTTTTAAAGTTACCACATATGGCGGTATTTCCAAGAGACCCACATCATTGGGACCAGTGGCCCAAAGGACATCCGGAAGGGATGACAATTCAGGTGGCATTGCATTTTTAGACAAATACATCGGGGAAATCACTTTCTTACCTAATGTAAGTTGTACTCCTGAGGGAGAACAATATAGCGTTGAATGCAATCTTTTCAGCAGATCTAAGCCTAGCAAATTTTCACCACAACCTGTCGTTAGAATGAGAGGTGCTTTTAGTTCACAAGGTCCAACAGAAAGAGACATAGGACTAGAAATCGGGTTCCTAACTGGGGCTCCAGAAAAACCTACTGAGACATTCATTTCGCCAGACAAAGGCGCGCCAGGGAGTTTTGAATGCATTATTGAACTCTTTGCAGCACCAGTGTCCAGCAGAAAGGGCTCCGTTACATTTGCTGTAGTTACTTTAACATAAGGTCCGCTCTGATCCACTGGCACTGAAACAACTCCCTCTCTCTGTCTACGGCTGTCCTAGTATTCATTATCCTCTACATTATCGTTTTCCGCATAATAATCATTATTGTAGTACTGAGCTGTATTACCAGTTGCATTGACTTGCTGATCAAAGCTGTTTATGGTATTTTGAGGTGGAAGAGGACGCGCGTTCTGGGGAAGATTTCCACGCCCTCTACCTCTAGGAGCTTGCTGACCACCTCTACCTCTTGCGCCATACGCATTACTGTTACGCTGCATTGATTTAGGGCAACTATATTTAAAATGACCTTCCTCTTTGCAATATGAACATTGGTTGGGACCTACAGGGATTCGTGGTTGATAATACCCATTCATTTGCTGACTATTCTGAAACTGTTGGGGCTGCTGATAGATACCTTGTATTTGCCTATAATTATTCTGTCCTCCACGTGGTGGATAGGCCTGCTGCAAAAGGACCTTTGTCTTAAGTTCTTTCGTTTTCTTATCTGTTCTATCCTTTTCATCTTTGTCTCTATTCTCATAATACTGTGCAGTAGCCAGTATTTGCGCTGAAGAGGAAACAGCCCAAGAACTTTCTGAATCTTTTAATTTCTTACATAACTCAGGAAGTAAATTCTGCACAAATTTGTCAACAAATAACCATTGGCCACCTTCAGTGCTCATGTCTTGACCACTGTGGTCGATAAACGTTTCTTCAAACCTGGTGAAAAAATCAGACACTGTCTCATCTTTCTTCTGCTTACATGCAGATAGTTTGTCCCAATTTACGCGCATCGCAGGCATTATAGTTTTCATGTAGGTAATAATTCTACCAGGGAGCGCTGCTATGAGGGGCTCAGGTTTTGCACCACCAACTTGTCTAGCGTCTGCAGCAAAAAAATTAGCCCACGTATCACCCAATTCTGCAGCGTGATCTACATTACGAATGGATCCCAATAAGGGCTGTGGAACCACATTCCCAAACAACATATCTATATCGGCTAGATTCATGACGCATGATTCTGCAGTTTGCGATAACTCCTTATAATATCCTGCAGGGTTTTTACGGGGATCAGGAAATGTCTGTTTAAGTGCTAACACCTCAGAACGCTTCCATGGAACATGCACCCAAACACGCTGAAAATGAGCTGGAGCAGCAACAATACCTTGAGCGGCAACAGCTTCCTTTCATACCGGAGGGACTTCTCTCATAGGGTATTGTCGCGCTTTTCCCTTTCTCCCCACAGGGAAATCTGGTTCAAACAACGACTGTTGACAATCATCATTCCTCAAAGCTAATAAGATCGCAACTGCTCTATTTATATCGGGGCCCACAATCATACCTTTTCCAAAATCGAATCTCACTCGACATAACTCCTGCGGGTTTGGATCTTTACCCTGATCATCCAATTCCTCACAGAGAATTTCACACATTTTCTCGAACATATACCTCTGTTTCGGGGCATCCCATTGGTGAAAAACGTCAATAACTGACTCCACATCATAGAGTGAAGAAAAAATAATCCACCCACGCGCCATATGATCTAATGTCTTTTTCTCTTCAAGATCAGGCAACTGACTGCGCAATTGCTTACGCTGTAAGCCAGGAGTCGCACTAGATGACCCAAAGAAAGGCGATATTAGACTAGTCACTACATCAGCTAGTCGTTGTCGTGCTGAAGGAGAAGTTGAAGCGACAACAGGGGGATAAATAGAGGGAAGAAAAACAGATTCAGGTATAGGTACTGGAGTAGTGCAAGAAGGAGCACCAGAGGAAACCGCTGGTGTGCTAGGCAAAGTCGCAGAAAGCGCGGAGGTAACAGGTAGCAAAACCAGCGGCCCTTGAGAGGGCTGCACTGCAGGTATAGGAGCCAGCTGAGGAGGAGCTGGCGGCTGCGGGAAGACTTGCGGCATATTTACTAGAGGCTGCGCATTTACAAGCTGTGGTGGTGCGGTGGCGTTTTGCGCATACGGGGGTGGCGAACTTAGCAAATGGGACATTAGGGAATCTTTCTCTTTCTCTTCTGTCTCATCTTGCACTAGGGGTGATAAAACAGGGTAACATTTATCAATCCCTAGTTTGCGCTGTCTGTGCAATTGCTCATTCCTTTGTTCTTCCTCATTATCTTTAAATTGCACAGCTGCTTGCATCACTGACATACCTCTCTCTCTCTTATCTCTTTTTGCTAGTTTAATTTCCTTTTGTTTGGCTTCCTTTCGCCATAGGCGGAAAGAATCAAACATCGCCGGCCGGGCTTTCTTTTTAAACAATTTTACTTCCAAATTATCTAAGATATCTGTATCGAAACTACCATTTTGGGGCCATTTTAAAACACCGTCCTTTCTGGTGTATCGGATCCATATTTCATTATATGCAATGGGGCCCACGCCATGTTTTACATAAAGCTCATAAGTTGGAGTTCCAATTGGAGGAACCGGACATGAATCCTCTAACTGGAAATCCCTTCTACAACCCAAACAAAACCAATTACCAAATACACTAGCACCAGGCATCTTCGCTCACTAGTCTAGTTTCAAACGTCAAAGGATTATCGAATACGATAGTCTCGTGAATACACGAGTCCTCTGGCTTTGGGACTTGCAAGCACCAAATCAGAATGATCCCGAAGGATACCAAATTCAAACTGGGAGACGCTCCACTTATACTTAACTGAATATTGATGATCGATGGCGTCACCAGAAGACTCTCTCGATGTTTCGCTCTACCAAAAATCGTCAAGGGTCCAAAACAGGGCGATTGATCAGGGCAGCAGTCCTTCGTAGCCGTCGGGACGCGGAGACCTCGCAGAAAAGACCTTCGGACCACGTCGACATGCAGGGGTCGATGAAGTGGCGGCCTTCCTCCAGAATTTCCACACGAAGCTCCTCACGAACCTCTTGCTTGGACCGATACCGCTGAAATCGCGCCGAGTTGGGCGCCAACTGAAGTACTGGGTATTTTAAACCCAGCGGTGCAGGGGAACACACCCTATGACTTCGGGGTTCTTCCTGTTTCAGACCTACAGAAACACAGAGTCTTCTGGGTGAAGTCAAAGATCAGTTTATTGGCTGCAGACCAATTACAGGTATCCTAGAAGTACAACAGCGTGTATGTTCTCAGGAGACTGCCGAAAATCACAGAAACGGGCTTCTCCTTAAATACAAAATATCCTGCTTCAGGCATACATTCCTAAGTTTATGGTAGGGTCATTATATGTATACATTACAAACGAAAAGGCAGAGTCACGATGACCATCCCACATTCCAGTTAAGCCAGCCCGCAATTATTTACACAGCAAGGTTCAGATCCCACATCAGATATCAATAGGCCCCCAATAAACATGAGCATCTCCTGTTTTGGGAAACAAGCCATAAAGCAGGAACAGCCAGGTGCGAAAGAGATTAGCTGGAGGCTCGTGTAGGATGAAAAGACTTTATGGTGTGTCAAGCCCTGATGCTAATCACAAGTGGCCAGAGGACGGGGAACTCGTGAGACCAGTTTGACCTGGGGCAGCGGAGCCAAGCTGCCCAGGTCACAGAAAAGTCAAAGAAAGCCACATGTGCTTTAAAAGGCCCGTATTCGCTTCATGCTATATAGCCTATGTGAGGGCAACCATAAGATGGCCACCGATACAAAATGGAACCCACGTAGTGAATGTATAATAGCGTATACACAGTGCATTCATAGCTAAAACGTTACACAAAGCACTTGTACATACCGCATTAACCATTCGCGGTTCACTACTACCGGGATAGACAGGGGTAGGGCCCTGCCTCCTACGCGGTCCCAAATTCTAAAGTACGACAGGAGTCCTAGGTCTTCGTCGAGTATCTCATCAACTAGGGCGTGCAATGCAAAATCGTGTCAAGAATGCATGATGCAGTTTGAGTAATATTTTGTTTCCAAGGATCTGCGAGGCTGCGATGTGGAGTCCTGCATCGTCATTGAGGCTGCCGTTGACAAGGGATGTGAGGGCCAGGATGCATCGTGCAGCAGCGGTTCCGAAGAGGTTGTGGGCTCCAGCAGCAATGTGGGTCTTTGCGACGGGTCCAATCCATGCAGCATCGGCAATGCCCAGTTCTGGTCAAGGTTGCACCGCGTAGAAGAGGAGATTTGTTGCTCCCACTGGCTCCACTGAGGCTGGCAAGCACCTTAGGCCCACTTCCAAGAGTCCAGTACTGGGGTGGCATCACTTAGCAGGGTAATCTCACAGATGGCAGAGTGCAGGTGCAAAGTTGTTAGAAAGTTGTTAGAAGCCTGTTGTGTCCCTGAGGCTTCAGATCAGGAAGCCAAGTAACTAGCCCTCTGAATCACTCTGGGTTGTGGGTTCAAGAGATGCAGGTCTAGTCTTTCTCATCCAAGCACGAGAGCAGCAGGTAGCACATCAGCAGTTCCTTCAAAGTAGCAGTCCAGCAGAATGGCAGTCCTTTCAACAGCACAGCAGTCCTTCTTCCTGACAGAGTATCCACAGGTCCAGAAGTGCAGTGAAGTGGTAATGTCTGAGGTCCAGTATATATACACCAAGTTGTTCCTTTGAAGTAGGGAGAAGGTTCTAAAGGCAGGACACAGATGACCTGCATTCCTGGCCCTGGCTCCAGACATAGGGTATGCAGCCCTTTTGAGTGGAGACGAGACACAGCCTATTCAAGTGTAAGTGGGGCTGGTCACAGCTCCTCCCTCCCATCCTGCCAGTGATAGCCCATCCAGGTGATAGCCCATCCAGGCACACCTAAGCTCCCTATTGTGTGTGGCTGTCTAGGAGGAATACATAAAGCCCAAATGGCAACTACACCCAGTCATGTGACCCTGAGACAGGCTGCAGGCACCAAATTGCTAAGGCAGGATAAAGCCAAGTTTCTAAAAGTGGTGTTTTCAAAACTGTAATTTAAAATCCTACTTCACCATAAGGTAGGATTTTTCATTACAATTCCAAAGACATCAAAAATTAACTGGGCGCCTGTTTCCGTTTGGAAATTACAGCTTATTAAATGTAATAAGGTCATTTCAATTTTATCCTATGGGAGAGGTAGGCATTGCAGAAGGAAAAACAAAATGTAACAGTTTTTCACTACCAGGACATGTACATCTTAAAAATACATGTCCTCCTTTTTAAGTACATTCCACCCTACCCTAGTGAAAGGTTTCTTTTGCCAGGTCATCGTGGAAGTTTAAAACTGCACATACAAAGGCTGCAATGGCAGACCTGAGACATGTTTATAGTGCTCCTTAAGTGGGTGGCATAATAAGTGCTGCAGGTCCTCTAGTAGCACCTAACTAACAGGCCTTGGGCTTAGGTAGTGCAACTTTACCTGGGATTTACAAGAAAATTAAAGATGCCAATTGGGTTTAAGCCAATTCTACCAAGTTTTAAGTAAGGAGCACAACCACTTTAGCAATGGTTAGCCGTGGTAAAGTATACAGAGTCCCCAAACTAGCAAAAAGGAAGTCAATAAACCGGAGGGTTGAAGGCAAAAGGATGAGGTGTAAACCACAACAAGGATGTCAAGCCTAACATACGAGATGTTGCTTTGATATGAAATGCGACCTGATTTAGGAGACCGCTATATCTTTGTAGAACCTTGGTTGTTGCCGTGCAGTGTTACTAGGATGTCAACTGTTAAACCTGGCATCCTTGGCGTGGGTTTCCCCAGTATTTTTGCCTTTGCCTCCTGTGTTTTTACTGTGTGTTGGACATTGTTTTTACTGGTCTAGATGCTTAAGGCACTTTGCCACTGCTGTTCAGTGCCAAAGTGCAACTGCTCCCTCTGCAAATTGTTGTCCTGGATTAATGTTTCCATAATTGGCTTTTTTGGTTTACTAGTACGTCCCTAGTACAGTGCACTGTGTGTGCTCAGTGCTTGTAAACCAAATGCTGCTAGTGGGCTTGCAGCACTGATTGTGCCACCCACACAAGCTGCCTTGCAAAAGGGTCTCAGGTCTGCTATTGCATTGTATGTATGCAATCTAGTACTGCCATGTCGATCTGGCAAGAGAACCCACTTGCCAGGCCCTAACCTTCCCTTTTCTTACATATGAGTCACCCCTCAGGTAGGCCCAAGGTACCCCTGTGGGCAGGGTGTACCGTATGTGAAAGGTAGGACATGCCCTGGTGTGTGTGGCATGTCCTAATAGTAAACTACTGCCAATTTCATTGTTCACTATTGAAAGGATATCTGTCCCATAGGATAGAAAGGGGAATTTACTTTTAACATCTTATAAGTATAACTGGCAATGAGAACAAGACAGGAAAGTGGAGTTTAGAATGCCTGAACTCAGAATGTAAAGATGCATCTTTTAGTAAGGATAATATGTACATTCTGTGTTTGAAAAGTAGGTATTTTCTTGCTTAGCCATCCAGTGTGCCTCTGCTAGGTTTGTGTATTGACTGTCAGGTTTTGGAGTTACAGGGGCTGGGGATGTGCATTCTGTTCAGACAGCCACTTGGGTGGGTGAGGTGTGTGCTGCCTTTCCAGGGTGAGTCAGAGCTGGGCTGAATAGACCTGGGCTGCATTTAGAGTATGGGGGAGGGGAGAATTTCCTTTACACCTGAATGGGCCTGGTCTGCCTTGGAAAATGCTGTCTCCACCTCCTGCCGGGAAGCTGTACCAGAGAAGACAGAACTGGTTTTTGCGGAGCACAGACATTCTCAGCCTCCATAAAGCAAAGGATTTTGTGCTATAAAAAGTGGGGCCCAGACCCCTGAACTTTAGATCATGTTTGGACTTCAAGAGGAACCTCTGCCCAGGAGAAGAGATGGAAGCTGGAGGAGTAGTACTGCCATTTGCTATGTGCTGCCTGGGGATAGCCTGCAGTAGCTGTTTCTGCCAAGGAGAGGAACTCCTGCTTAACAAAGTATCTTCAAGGGCTTGAGGTGGAGCTCGCCCCCTGTTCAAGAAGTCTCAGGAAGAGCAAAGGCTTCCCCATCCTTCTGGGCACCGTCTCTGGAACCGCTGGTTCTAGTTGCCACAGAAGAAAAGAGCAGCCGACTCTGTCACCGAGTATGTTGCGGGTTCCGTGTCCTGAAGGCACCGCAGAAGGCACAGCCGCACTTCGCACTGCATCCCTGGTCTGACCGATGCCGCGGGGTGACAGTCACCGAGCTGGTGCTTGCACTGCGTTGTGCGGGCACTGCACTCCGCACTGCCTCGCTTCACTCTGCCAGACGTCACCGTCACTGCCCGACCAGAACATAGACCGTCTCCATCGCCTACACCGTGACCAGCCAGCACCGCATCGAGCACCGGCTCACTCTGCATCGCAAGCCTTGGCCTCATTGACTTCGTTGGATGACCGCCACCAAGCCGCTGCCTGCACCACGCCAGGAGATCAGAGCACGATGCACCGCTTCCACCTCACACCGTGACGTTTGCCAGACAGGCCCACACAGTGTTGGCCGCACAGAGAAAGGTACTGTCTATGAGTCTGTCGACATTCTAGTTTACCCGTACTAACGCGGTCAGCTGGAACTGTTAGTTTTCAGCATTGCGGTAGCCCCGGATGGGACTACCGACTCGGAAGAACTGTGTTTTTAAGCTGTTTTTGCAATTTAAAGGGTATCTTGCAAACTAGTTATTGTTACAGTATTGTGATTAGGGCTCCCAGTTTTTGATTTTTACTGATAAATACAGACCGAAAACTATTTATTTTCCTGTTTGTATTTATTTTTAAATACAGAAAAATACAGAAAATGGTTATTTTTCTAGTGTCAATCATGAGTGCCAGGGCAGTAGGTGTACAGATTGAGAGGTAGGGGGGATGAAAAATGACAAAAGATTTCCTAATTAGGATTAGTTGAGTGCAGATCTACAGTTATTTATGCTATTCTACAATGCAAGTGTTTTCAGATAATGCTATTGCACTGTATACTGCTGAAACCTTTTGGACATTAAAATGCGAGTATACACTTATCAGTCAAATATATGTGGAAAAATACCCATTGCAGCTTTATTTATACAGAAAACACAAAATAAAAATGGATAAATACAGAAAAAATTCGCAAAAAATAAATATGGATCAATGCAGATGGAAATGTCAAAAAAATAAATACCATAAAACTGGGAGCCTTAATTGTAATTTGGATTTTTGTCATCGTTTTTAGTCTTGTTGGTTTAGATAAAGTTTTGCTTATTTTTCTGAACTGGTGTGGTGTCCATTTATAGTGTTTTCACTGTGTTACTGTATGCATGCATAAATGCTTTACACACTGCCTCTGAGATAAACCGCCTTTTTGTGCTGAGCTACCAAGGGGTTGAACAGGGGTTATTTAAGAAAAGTATCCCACTTACCCTGACTAGGAAGAAGGGTCCCTACTTGGACAAAGATGCAAACCATTGCCAATTAGAGACCACCCATTTCTAACATCATTTATAATTCTCAGCAGCAATGCTGTGTGAAGCATAGTCCTAAAAGCTTTTACTTCACAGCCAATATCTTTCTGGCTGTCCCATTAAGGGACAGGCATAAGGAAATGCAAATTGTTCTCCCCTAATCGTTCCCTGGGTTTCCATATAGAAATGTTTTTAAAGTAAGGAAATATGTTGTTCTGTTACAGAATGTTAGCCTTTCAAGAACCTTTTTCTTGGTATCTTAAGAGTGAGCGGGTCTTGTGGCTAATGCTAGTTTTGTTGCTGCAATTGCATCTTTATTACTTAATAGAAGTATAGAGACTCTCTACGTCAATAGTAGTTATGTTATTTATTTTTTTAACCCTCATTCGCCTCAGACCCCAGTTGACAAAATAAGGTGTTGTTACTGTTACTCGGAATCAAGGAGACGGAGGCTATTGGAAGGGGACCAGGAGGATACACCCCGCCTACCTGTACACAACAGTCCCAAAATGTCACTGGCCCCATGTTGGAAAGGGGTGGTCACGCTCTCCTCCGTTTTAAGTATAGCTGGGAACTGTTAATGTTAGCCAGTAAAAGGATGGAAAATTGAGGGGTCCAACACAGTCAAGGAGTTTCAAAAAGGCCTACTCATAGGATCCAAATTATTTTAAACGTGACAACTCAAACTATAGTCCCCAAAGCTAAACCTTAGACCATAATAATAAACAATCCCAAATTGCCTTCTTCTTACTCTTCTGCATTCTACCCAAATCTGTCCTGCATTTTAAGTATAGCTGGGAACTGTTAATGTTAGCCAGTAAAAGGATGGAAAATTGAGGGGTCCAACACAGTCAAGGAGTTTCAAAAAGGCCTACTCATAGGATCCAAATTATTTTAAACGTGACAACTCAAACCCCTAAATTATAGTCCCCAAAGCTAAACCTTAGACCATAATAATAAACAATCCCAAATTGCCTTCTTCTTACTCTTCTGCATTCTACCCAAATCTGTCCTGCATGTTTTAAATACAGAGGACAGCCACTCCGAGTGTGAAGCAGATGCGACTTTTACCCATGTCTTGCAGATTTCCCTCCTAGCCAGAAAGATTGCATAAAAAGGAACCCCCTAGCAGGACCCGTTATCTCACTAGATATACCAACATTTATTAGAGCAAGAGTGATTTGAACTGGAAATCCCAAAATGTCAGGAATGGTTGCACCTCCTTTTTCCTAAATTCTGTTATCACTGGGCATTCTTTAAACATATGAATGTCAGAGGCACTTTCTAAATCACATTTCTTGCAGCTGACTGGAGGTCCCTTCGATATTTTGGACAGTTTTAACAGAGATAAATAAGCCCTATGGGTTGTGAACAAATGGTTCCTCCTCAGCCAAGCTGGTTTTACAACAGCAAACAGGGTGTTAAAGGAGGTTTGCCACAGATCTTCCCACTGTTCGTCTGGCAAGGAGACCCCCCCCACAGTTCTTCAGCTAATTTAAAATCTCCATCAATAGCTTCCTCTATGGACCAATATAGGAAAGAAACCTCTCTCTTTCCCACTGGTCTCGCAACTAGCTGCTCCTCAAGGGTATTTCCTATGTCTATAGTTTTTTTAAGTTTTTGGACCAACACTGCAGCTGTCAATATTTAAACCTAGACATGCTCGCTTCTAACCTATTGTGTAGTGACAACCATGATATAAGTGAGCCGACAGGTGCCAAATCCCCCCACACCTTCAGTCCCGCTGTTCTGAGTGGTATTGCTAGCCTGTCTTTCAAGCAATCTGGAACTCCTGGAGAGTCCCATGGGGGGTCTGACTAGAAAAATAGTTAAGACCAGTACACTGTTTAATTCTAGCCCATGTTCAAGCCATCCCCAACAGGACTTTCCACCTGATCTTTTTGAAGAACTTCTGTCCTCCAAATTTAAAAAAAAAATCCCTCCTGCGACAGACCCACACTCTTTAAAATAGCAGAGAATATGGACCCCATCCCTGTATGGTCTGGAGCTTTCAACAGCATTCTCGAGGGCGACAACCGAAATGCCCATGCTTAGTACTGCAGGTCGGGGAGTGCAAGGCCCCCCTTCTCCCTCCTGCGCCTCAGGCGATCCTCGTGACCCTATAAGCCCAAACACATGAATTGATTGTTTGCTGGAGCTTATCTATCACCGATGTTTTGAAATGTAATGGGATAGTATTGAAAAAGAAGGTAATTTTTGGTAATGCTACCATCTTAATCAGGTTGACCCTCCCCTGGATGGTCAATGGGAGATGGGCCCATGATTTCATTAGTTTCTGACATTCCCTAGAAACATTTGCCAAGTTAGTCCCTGAGATCTTATCTATGTCCTGAACAATTCTGACCCCCAAATACCTCATGTCACGCTTGGTCTGGTACTGACACTCTGGCAGGTTCCAAGACATGACCTCTGTTTTCTCCGCATTGACCTCATAACCGGATACCTGCCCAATGTCCTGTGCTAACCTAATGACCTGAGGAAAAGACATCTCTAAATCAGCAGAAATTATCAGGACATTATCAGCATACAGGGCTACCTTTCTCTCCCAAGCCCCATACTTGAATGGTAGAATACCAGGCTCCTCTCTTAGATGCTGAGCAAAGGGCTCAATGTATGAATCGAAGATAAGCAGGGAGAGGGGGCAGCCCTTTCTCGTACCCCTGGTGATCTTGAAAGGATTAGTCAATTCACCAGGAGTCTCGCCGAACGATCCCGATATATAAGCTGAATGACTCGACAGAATTTTTAACCAAAGTTATATTTTTCCATAACTGCCGAGAGATATGCCCAATTTACCCTATCAAAGGCCTTGGTAGCATCTAATGTCATTGCTGCGAGGGGAGCGAAAAAAAAGTGGTGGCCAAATCTATTGCACCAACAAAATCATAAGTGAGGTCAGCTAGATTCCTACCTTTAACGAAGCATATCTCCTGCACTGCACCCAGCCTGCCTGCCAGGATCCTAGCAAAGATTTTGTAATCTGCATTCAACAGCGAGATGGGTCTATAAAATCCACAATTCGCTGGATTTTTTCCTGCTTTCAAAATCAATGAAATAGTGGATTCTCCCCATGAATCCGGAAACCTAGCATATCTCATTAAAGAGCACTGTCAAAGTCAGGATTATTGCCTCCCCCAAAGATCTATAAAGTTCAGCTGGGAGCCTATCGGGCCCTGCAGCTTTCCCTCCCTTACAGGCAAAAATGGCCTTCCTAACCTCTTGCTGAGATATATCTAGCTCCAGATCTTCTCGCTGGGAGGAATTTAGGGGGGTAAGCTTGCTCCCTCATAGCCACTCCATAGCCGTGGTTTTGTCCACAGCACTGTCCTCTCTATATAACTCCTAAAAAAAAATCTAAAAAAGCACCCCAATCTCTTCATCTGTGGATAATGCAGTAGTCCTATCCTCACTATCAATTTGTTTTATCAGATTACGCATCCTATCGGACTTAACCTTCCACGCCAGAAGCTTACCGGCCCCCTCTCCATACTCAAAATGGGCAAGCTTACTTGCCTCCCACCTACTTGTAACCCTCGCCTGGATAATACTATCCAACTGGTCCTTTAGATTGCCAAGTTTAGCAAGATGTTCTTGACGCTTCTCAGGGTCAGTGTCTGTAATCAAGCTCAGCTCTACTGCCTTCATCTCCGTCTCCATGTGAGCCACCTCCTCCCTATAATGCCTGTTTTTATACCATACCCTACTCGTGATCATACCTCTTAAGAAAGCCTTCAACGAATACCATACAACCGAAGTCCCTGCCGAACCAAGATTCGTATTCAGAAAACACTCTGTTTCCTGAAACAAATACTTAATCTCGGATTCATCAAGAAGTAAAGATCGATCAAACGTCCAGACACTCGATTGTACTTTTTCTGCCAAAACCAAATCCATCCACACACCTGCATGATCTGACAAATAAGGAGTCAAATAACCGATTTCCTTAACTTAGCCCCTAAGGTTATGGCTAACCAGAATGTAATCAATTCTTGATTTATGGCCATATTTGTTGTTAGAGAATTAAACTCCTGGTTTGGGAACCCGACCTGTCCCTCCAAGTGTCACAGAGTCCGGTCTTCGCCATCATCGATTGGAGGTACATTCGGGACCTGGACGGCACCCTAGCTCTGCTACTGGGGGACTTGTACATGTTGGGATTAAAGACGATATTAAAATCTCCAGCCATGATAACTGGGTCTGGAAATTCCAGAAGATTTGAAAAGATGGCTTTCAGAGAGGCCATAGTAGCCCACCACAGTAAGCAAGAAGCCTAGAATGGTCAATTTTGCAATAACCCACCTGCCACTTTGGTCGACCATAGAATCTAGAATGCAAGAGTATGCTTGCCTTTTAATCAGAATAGCAACACCCCTGATATTGGCACTCTGATTAGAGCTGATCAAATGTTCCACCCACTCAAAAAAAAATTATATTCCAGACATCTCTTCTCTTAAAAGATGGGTTCCCTGAAGGACAATGACCTGCGCGGGAGAATCTTTTGAATACTGCAAAATGTTGGCCCTCCTGGTTTTCACTAGCAGGCCATTAGCGTTCCAGGACAAAAACTGGATCTTACTCATGGAGGTTTAAACACATGAACCATAGGTCGACTGAGTCTCCGAGAAAACCAATTCCAGACCTGACGTGACAAGGCCAAACTAAAAGGTGAATGAGGATTTTTTTTATTTTTTAACCCAATGCTCCCCACCCCGTGAATAGTAGTTATGTTATTGTCTTTTTTCCACTGTGTAGCTAATGTCGTTGGTGTCACGTATATAACTGGGAAAATACATTTTTTTAAACTATTGTTTTCATTCAGCCGGGGCAATGCTTCGGCTATGCCAGTTTCTAAAAAAGGGCAATAGTCCCACCCTTCTCTGCTTCCTTTATTATTATTGATTGGTTGTTACTTAGTGTATGTTTCACTCTTGATTCTGCTGTACTAATATTTGTCTTCGGACATTTTTCTTTTATTGTATTTATCGAAATTGATTCAATTTATTAGTACAGTTTTAAGGACACAGCAAATACACGGTGACACTGAAAGCGAGTGTCATATGCATGCACCATAAAAAAAACATATACGGCAAAACTTTCAGGAGACCACACAGAAAAAGATGGTTTCCTGCAGTGTAGGTCCTACCCTAACAGTAATAGCAAAGAGCATCAGGACTACATTAGAGCATCAGGACACAGAAGGCGGATTGTTGGAAAAGTTATAATACTTGGAGCAGGATATATGTCACATGTCTCCATGCATTCTCAAATTGAACACCAAACTTCCCGCCCAAATTTGGTTACATTCTTCAATGTTTCTAGAGAGTGCTCATACTATCAAAATATACGAAAAATAATTGCGCTTCGTTCATGACCTAAGATTGCATGTATAGCTACATGCAAAACACCCGACCAACAAATATCAATTCCAGCTCAGAATGTTAAATGGCATTACAGCTTTCTTTCAGCAGATGACTTGCAATAATTGTTCAAGCTCTTGTCCTCTCTAGACCGGATTATGACAAGTAATGTTTTTTGACCTATTCAAGATACATCATACTCCCATCTAAACTACCTTTCATGCAACAGTCCACTTGATTTCTGCCACCTAGCTCTCATCTCACTACAGAATTACAGAATTACAGAATCCTTCCCTTACTATATCCTTAGAAGCCAATAAAGAAATTGACAAATTCAAGGGGAGAATGAACTTTTAACAGCTTTTACCTGCTTCACTTGGAAACTCTAGCTTTGAAAAGCTTCCCATACCTTCTTTCAAAGCTTCTCAGGTTGCACCCTAAGATTTTGAAATTCCGTCCCTCCAAATCTATAAGTGACCCCACTGCATGAAGTTTTTAAAAAAGATTTTTAAAAAACACCTAATGTTCCAGCTTTACTTTTTCCCCTTATGTTGTGCATTGCCTTACCCCACTTCTTACAGCGTCCTGACACCAAACACTACTTGTCAGATTCAATTTGTGGAGGCCACAGGGCAAGCGGATGGTAATGGTTCTCCACTGGGGTGCTCAGGTTAAATAGTCTCTATATTCCACGAGCCATCCCACTAGGGGCCCTTGCTTCTAGACAGGGTAAGGGAGATACAATCCTAAAATAACCCCTGCTCACCCCCTTGGTAGCTTGGCACAAGCAGACAGGCTTATCTCAGAGGCAGTGTGTAAAGCATTTGTGAACACATACAGTAATACAGTGAAAACGCCACCCCAGTTTAGAAAAATAAGTAATCTTTATCTAAACCAAAACAAGACCAAACAACAAAAATCCACCATACAGTATAACAAAAAATGGTTATTCACTTAAATAAAGCTTGCAGCAAAAAATAACTCCAGTTGGAGTTATAACGACATCGTGACCGGTGAAAGAACCCGAAGTACAGCGCCGACCGCGATGTGCGCGGCGTCGGACCCTCAACGAACAGTACCTTGAAAACAATGAAAACTAAGACAGTTCACAGCGTCGGGGAGGCGATGCTTCATCGGCGCCGTGCGGCGTTGGTTCCTTATGACCCCAGGGGAGGTAAAGCCTCTGTTCCTTACTGCAGCGCAGGGGAGGCGAGACAACTGTTCCTTACTACTTTGAGGAGGTGATGTCACGATGGTGCCAAAGACTCTGATCCTTCAGACGGTGCACTGTCGATGGATTCGGGAGTCATCCACGTCGAGGATCGGCTCCACGATGATGAAGTTGGCTTCGGAGTCGATGCTGCACGGCAGCAGGCGTCGGTCCTACGTCGCAAGTCGGAGCAGCACTCATGGCTTTGGTGCAGGTTACCGCATCGCTTGCCGGCGTCGGTTTAGCAATTTCCTTCTGTAGCAACTAAAACAGCAGTTCCAGATGCAGAGAGACAGACTTGGGTAAAGTCTTTGTGTTCCTGAGACTTCAAAACAGGAGGCAAGCTCAGTTTCAAACCCTTGGAGATCTTTTTCTTCAAGCAGGTGACAAAGCAAAACAGCAAAGTCCTTCTTCTCCTTTCCTTGGCAGCAAGCAGCCACTGCAGGCCAACCCCAGACAGCATGTTGGACTTGGCCCTTCTGGCAGGTTCACCCCTGAACTTTTTGCTTTTTATTGGTGACTTGGTGTGGTGATTTTTGGTTTCTGCGCACTTTCCCTGTGTCCCAGGGTAAAGTGCGTGCGCGCTGTGAGTGCATGTGGTGAGATAGGCCTGCCCTCCCATAGGAATGCATGGGGAATGTATGTGTCTCTAGTAGTTCCTGATGCGTGGGGTGTGCAGGCCCGAGTTTGGTATGTGCGGACTCGTGTGAGTGAATGCTGCGCGATGATGTGTTCGGCGTGCATGTACCTAGTGTGGAAGTGCCACTTCTAGAAGTGGGCACTTCTGTGTGCAGTGTGTCTGTCGCGTGATTGGCTGGTCATGTCATGTGACGGGCTAGGGATTCCCCAGAGTCAGGATGAGTCACCCAGTGGTGAATGGGGAGATCAGCAGCTAGATGGGTGGGAGGAGTACACCTGGGTCCTGAATAGGACAGGGTTTTCCACACACAATGCTGGCTCCGCCCCCTGTGGTGCGACTGACGACCCTAGCCCTGCCAGTGAATAGAGTGAGGGGCTGAGCACATCAAGGGTGCTCCCCAACCAGCTGCGACTGGTTTTCCCCCTCACCCTGAACCCAGAACAAAGGGTTTTGCTGTATAAAAATGGGGCTGTGTCCCCACAAAAACTGTTCTCTGCCAGGATCTTACCTGAGGGGGGCTGCTGCTGCTGCTGGACCAGAGGACCGCCACCTGGACTACCTCCCTGCCTGGAGGCCCAGTGAGCTGGCTCTGGGTCCAGCCTTGCCCCCCACCCCTGCCCTGCTGCATGCAGGGAAGAACTTTGCTGGATTCTACGGGGATCCTCCTTTAAAGCGCTGGGAGCGCTTCATGTGTGTCCTTAAGCGCCTGGAAGCGCTTTTATTCGCCCTTAGCGCTCAGGAGCGCTTTACTGCTGCCAGCCGGTGCCCACCCGGCATTTGCCCCGTTCTCTGCAAATCTTAGAATCCCCTGGCAGGTGCCCACCCTGCCAGGGACATTGCCGCAATATCGAGTGCCCACCTCGATCTTTTTGAATTATAAAAGCGAAGCGGGTGCCCACCCCGCATTGTGGCGCCCGAGCGGGAGCCTACCCCGCTTTATTGAAGAGTCAATATCCCTAGCGGGTGCCCACCCCGCCAGGGACCTTGCCGTTCTAGTTTCACCCCCCTCGCGGGTGCCCACCCCGCATCACCGCAATCGGACAAATCACCGCTGCAGCCCGGTCCGGGCTTAGAGAGGAAGTCAGGCAGTCCTGGTGCTGACGTGGGCGGGGCTTGGCCCAGCGCGACGGGAGTTCCGGCTATCTGCCCGGGAGCGGAAGAAGCCAGCGGAGGACAGCGGAGCTCCCCAGGGGAAAGGAGAGTCCCGCGCTGACCAACGACACGAGCAGGAGGCAGACGGGAGCCCACCCCGCGCACCTGCAACCGCCGACCAGGTGAGGAGGGGCCCGGGGGGGTGAGAGAGAGCCGGGCACGTTTCCAGTGCCTGCCCCCCCCCCACGGGGATCCCGAGGAAACTGCCGGTGTGCTCCCGCCGAGGAAGGGGCCATCAGTATTGTAGAGAGTCCCCCGAGTGGGACTCGCACCAACGAAGGGGGCAGTATTCCTCTCAAGCCCAGAAGGGCTACCGCCAAAGGGGGCATATTCGTTTTAGAGCTCAGTGTAGCTCCAACGTACGGGGGCACATGTGTTCTGAGAGCCTAGAAGGCTCCCATGTTTGACCCATCATTTGGCTAGAGCCCAGAGAGGCTCCAACGCGTGGCCTACACCATTCAGAGCCCAGACAGGCTCCAACGACTCCCATAAGTGTTCTAAGGGCCCCGAGGTGCCCAGGCCCCAGTCCCTACAGCTGCCCAGCACTTAGTGGGCAGCTGCAACGTTTAGGTTGGGGCCTCTGTGTTTTAGCTTGCGCAGCTTGCGCAGTTGTGCCCTGACTTTTCTGGACGCAGGGCGTCCTTGCCCCTACTAGGCCAGTTGGCCCAGGGACTGCCACAGATAGTGGCTAATGTGAGTTTTTGCGCCATTGTACCTTTCCTGCACCTCTGAATGTGTTTATGCCTCATGTGCTTTGCTTCACACCTCTGAATGTATTTTATGCATCCTGTGTTTATGTGCTTAGACCCCTACAGGTAGAGTGATACTTAGGTGGTTGTTTTTCTCCTAGTACAGGTGATACTAGTGAGGTCCTGATTCCCTGCGCAGTATTGTCCTAAGGTGGTTAGGGTTGCGTAGGTGGTACTTTCTGGTTACCAGTAGTTACTGGTTGGGTGTTATATATGTTATTGTGTACTATGTTCTCAAATATTATTCCTACGTTCTAAGTGCTATTTCTACAAAGTGCTAATTCCGGACAGTGGTCCATGTGGCCCTGTCCCCTGTATATATAATCCCTTGTAAATTCTGCCCGTGCCTGTTGGCACATTGTAAAGTGTGTGTTTTTATCTAATGTGTTGTGTATAATACAAAGGTTATTTTTATATAATACCTTGTGTGGAGTTTCCTTTGTGGTGGGCCTTGGGTGTTGTTGCTGGGTGCGCGCGCAAACGCTTTACACATCGCCTCCGGGATAAGCCTGTCTGCTCGTGCCAAGCTACCAAGGGGGTGAGCAGGGGTTATCTTTGGCGTGTAACTTCCTTGCCCTGACTAGAGTGGTGGTTTCTGCCTGACTTTGGCGCAAGCCTTAGCCAACCAGAAATCCCATTTCTAACACAGCAGTATTCCTCCTCAGCTTCTACGGCTCTTCTCCTTGGCAAAGGTTTCCTCTTGATTTCACAGAAGTGATCTAAAGTTCTTGGCCCCAATATTTATACCACAAAATCCTTTGTTCTCTGAAGGCAGAGAGTGTCTGCACCCAGCCAAACCCAGTTCTGTCTTAACTGGTGCAGCTTCCTGGCAGGAGGTAGAGACAGCATTGTTGAAGGCAGACCAGGCCCATTCAGGTGAAAAGGAAATCTCCTCCCCTTCTCTAAATGCAGCCCAGGTCTATTCAGCCCAGCCCTGACTCATCAGACTCGTGGAGCCACTGCCCTTCTCTAGCCCCTGTCATCCAAAATCCAGACATGCAATACACAAACCTAGCAGAGGCACACTGGATGGTTAGGCAAGAAAATACCCACTTTCTAAAAATGGTATTTGTATTTTCAAACACAGAATGTAAAAATCCCCTTCACTAAAAGATGCACTTTAACATTCTGAGTTCAGGCATACTAAACTTTATCTTCCTATCTTGTTCCCAGGGACAGTTATGTTTCTAAGATGTTATAAACAAACTCTCCATTCTGGCCTATGGGAACAGATAGCCTTGCAATAGTGAAAAACTGAATTGGGGGTATTTCACTATCAGGACATACCACACACATCAGGGTATGTCCTAGCTTTCACATAAAATGCACCCTGCCCACAGGGGTACATTGGGCCTACCTTAGGGATGACTAATATGTAGAAAAGGGAAGGTTTAGGGACTGGCAAGTGTGTGCCCTGGCCACGTCGACATGGCAGTCCCAGACTGCACACAGGCACTACAATGGCAGGCCTGAGCCACATTTTACAAGCTGCATCTGTGGGTGGCACAATCAGTTGTGCAAGCCCCCCAGCACCATTTGATTTACAGGCCCTGGGCACACATAGTGCACTGTACTAGGGTCTGACAAGTAAATCAAATAGCCAATCATGGAAACACTAATCCATAACACAATTTATAAAAGAGGGCATATGCACTTTAGCACTGATCAGCGATGGTAAAGTGCCCAGAATCATAAAACCACCAACAACAGGTCAGAAAAAATACAGGAGGAAGGCAAAACGTCCTCGGATGAGCCTGCAAAAAGGGCCAAGTCCAACACTCGGGAAGCTGGGCCAAGTTCAACACTTTCCACACTTGACTCTCAGGGTAGCAAGTGCTAGCAATCACAGGTTTTTCAGGTACATAGAGGCAGGTCCTTGAGCTCAGAGCTCAACAATCAGTCAGCAACGCAATAAAGTAAATGTCCACCCCAGTGTTTATCTCCCAAAATTCCCAGCACTTGACGTCCCCTACTCTCTAGCTGTAAACTGGGGTAGTATGAATCTAGTACAGGTGCAGCTCCATCGTACCAAACTGTATGTGTGCTCAGTTTCAGTGGGTAAATATGTGTGAATAACTTCTGTAAGGGTGTATCGGTTGCGTAGCAAGGGAGGAGCGGTCTGCCCCAGGCGGCCTGAGTTTTGGTGGTGGTGGACCCCCATTACCTGCACCCGTTGCGCACCGCAAAAGCAAGGACCGTTGCCAACCTCCTACCCCCTCCCCTTCTACCTGTGGCTGTCGTGGGCCACAAACACAGGGACCGTAACCGTTCCTCTCACCTGCACCCGTCGAGGGCGGCAAACGCCCAAACTGCCATGGGCATCAAAACGTCTAGCTATGCTAATGGGTATAGTTCAGGCTGTCTGATACTCTAGGGCATGCTTGTACACTAGGAGAAGCAGCGACATACCGTCATCTAGTTCTGGTTTGCCTTAACTTCAGACGCTGGGTCACGTCCGATGGTGAGACCACTCAGACTATTCTCAATGTGAGCTTGCAGCAGCAGTCTTGAGATTGTGCAGACCCATCTGGACTGCAGGTAATTGCTGCCCCTTTTGTAGTCAGCAGATGGAGGACATGCAGGGCCTGCTGGATCATAGACAAAGCCCCTGACAGGGCCGGTGATATTTGAAATTACAGCCCCATATTAGCTTGCCCTGGTTTGGCAGATGCGATTTTCACATAGGTCGGTCAGGAATTTGCATATGCAACCCCACAAGGCCAGACACAGATATCGTAGTTGCATCCCTGCCTGGGCCGATCATGAATTTGGTGGTTGCAGCCTTGCAAAGGCTAGTTACTACTCAACAGATGCAGCATCTCCCGAGTCAATTAGAATTTTGCATTTACAGTCCTGCTCAAACTGATCAGGATTTGGCAGATGCAGGGGCTGAAGGGACACAGCAAATCACAGCCTGACAAATCTCAGCAACTGCATTGCTTCACAATCACAGTTCCTGTCTGGAACTAACAGGAGAGTCTAGGAGAGTTCAACAATCTGCTTGTACGGATGCCCCACAGCCACCATGGACATGCTGCATCTTGCTCCTTCCTGAACGGCAGACAGGTTCCTTCTCTAACAACAAAATGGGGCAGTAGACTTTAACATGCCTCTGGCAAATAGGAAATGTAGATCTATTGCCCGAAACTGTAGAACTAGATTAGGGTGGCTCTCCTTTCAAGTGTTCCTTCCACGCTGTTCTCCAGGCACAGCCTTTGTGTAGTGTGATGCTCCTCACATCAGGGTCGTTTCCATTCTGGGGCACCCGCAACTGCAATAGAGTTACAGAGGTGCTATGTTTGTGCACTTGGCTGTCATGAGCCACACTGGAAGAGTACTCGGGAAAGACAAAAGGACAGGTATCACTTAAAGGTTTCCCTCACCTTTCACAACAGAGCATACAGTCCCAGCCCTCACCCATACCATCCTCCAAATAGGTTTGCTCTATGATTCTTAACAGCAGCCCTTGTTAACCAAAATGCCTCATAAATTATTTAAAGGCGCCCACTGCATCCGTTACTCTGGCTTCCTCACACACATCATGCATGTCTCATGCGGGCTATACACATCAACATGCTTAGCACATACTTAGCACAAAGGATTGTGCCAACACAAAGAAACAGAACTTTATAATAGAGAGTGAGTAGACATCCTCTCCAGTGACTCAAACAAAAGGTTCTGGTGACACTATTTATTTCTCAACACAGGGTATGCTACCACTATCTCTTTACATGCTAGTCCCAATGAGAGGGACTCGTAAACAAGAATATAAACGGTTAGCAGCTGGCAAGAAAACCGCTCAAAAGAGAAACTGGACAAACAAGGGAATTAGCAGTTAGACAGAAGGAAAAGTGATGTTTTCAAACAAGTAGCATACCTCAGGCTGAAAGGGAAGGGAGCATGGAGGAGAGAGGAGCCACGTATATAAAGGCAATAGTCATTTCTTTTACAAGTTAAATAAGAGGAAAGAGAAACTGACAGAGAAGACGGCCGTCAGCAGCCACTTTCCACTCAAGCTTCCAAGGCTTCATTGTGTTGAGATTTGTGTGCAAGGCCGGACTCCAAACAAACACCAGCCCTGACAAAAAACGTTCAAACCAGCCGCACGCTTCAAGAAGCAGCCGCGAGAATAGGGCCAGGTCTGCTGTTTCTGTGTCATGGCAGCTCGCCAGCCCTGAAAGCAGCCACTTGGTCCATAGCCCACCAGGAATACGCCAGGGTGATGGAATGGCCAATTCAGTAAGGACACTTTAAGAATGGAGACAGTGCACGAGGAGCAACGTCAGCATCAGGAATGGCTGCAGAGGCTGCGATGCGGCAGAAGTTAGAGAGGGGCACTGGTGCAGACAGGAACAACCACTGGGAGCAAGCAGCAGCCACGACAGCAGGAATCTGGAGGGAGGATGCTTCTAATCGCAGTAAGGGTCATATGCCGTGAGGCTCCTTTGGTACTTAGAGTCTGCTGCCAATTAAGTGGAAGCAGCTAATGGCAATATACCAGCAGAGTGCACAGAGGTGAGACAAATGACTGAAGAGGGGCCGTGCTTAGGGGCAGGAATCACAGATACAAGGTAAAGAACCCACAGTCATCCTGCTCACCTGAATGCCCTCAAACATGGCTGCCAAATCTTACCCACTGGTCCCAATTAACAAAATGATCTCTCCTACCAGGCAGTGTTCATTAAGTGTAATATGGGAAAAGGCGTACACACACTGAAGCTGAAAACAGGACGTACTGTATGGGGAACATTCTATGTGTTTAAGATGCATTATTAAAGTGATAATCAAGAAATCAAACATAGAAGCAGCCAGTTCATTAAACAGTGCTGAAGAACTGGTAAAACGATGTAAATTGTGCCGCAGATAAAAATTGTAACTTGGAATATATTCTGCTAACAGATACAAATCACATTATTCTTGATAAGGAAGCAGGGATATTGCTATCCACCAACCAGGCACTACGCTAACAGTGAAGACTGAAAAGAAGTGGGGAAGAGAGCAATCGAATTGATAAAATGGCCATCTCTCTACATTTAACATGTTAAGCTTGAGGAAAATAACAAGCATGAGAAAATAAAAGATGACACATTCCAGACGACACACCATGTGTTCAGTCAAAGATTTAAAACGAGAAGCATGGTGCATCTCTGGGAGCGGATCAGAAAACAAACATTTTATTCTATGTCCTTGGTGGTAAAAAAAAAAAAAAGCAGTGCTTGGGGCAAACGCATTTTACCACCAAGTTGTATTTCTGAAAGGCTGTATTGTGTGACAAAAATGTGCTTGACTTTTTTGTTGTGATTTGGTTTGTTTTTATGTTGTTGTGCTATATATTTGCATTGTATCTTTTTGCAGTTTAATGCAGCGCGAACTCGACCCGATGGTATTAGAGAGCTTTACATGAGCGCCAATACATTCATTTTTGGGCATGGGGAGATTAAGTAATTTGCACAGAATCACAGGCTATTTGAGCCTCTTGCCAGACTCGAACCTGGTTGCCCAGCTTCAAAGTCGGAAGCTCTAGCCCTTAAGCCACATGTGAATGTTGTGTATTGTTTTAATTATTTTGTGTAGTAAGTACCCTGTTATGTTTTAGTTTTGTTTTTAGGTCACTATGAATTATGTCATTCTGTTTTGTTCTGTTGTTACTTTAGAGATGTCAACAAATGATGGTTAATTTCCAGCCGTAATATGTTATGTTATGTTATAATATTTCTAAAGCGCAAACTGTTACTCGAAGGTGTCCTGGCGCTATCTACAAAGAACCTCCCAAAACACTCACCAGAAAAGGCCACAGATTAAACGTTAAACAGCCAGGTTTTCAAGGCTTTCCTGAAAACCAAGAGATCCATACTATTCCGAAGCTGAAAAAGGAGGGCGTTCCAAGCTTTGGCTGCCGCCACCCGAAAACTCCTGCTTCCCCAGCCGACTTTTCTAAAGATTGGAACTGCTACCAATTTAGCTCCTAGAGAGCATAGTGGCCTGTTCGGAACATACCACTGAAACTGCTTCTTCAGATGTTCTGGACCGGTCTCGTGAAGAGCTTTAAAAATGATACAGAGTGATTTAAACTGCACCCGTTTCTTAATAGGCAACCGGTGGAGACTTCTGATGAGGCAAATTTAGGCGTCCCTGTAAGCAGTCTAGCGGCCGAGTTCTGTAGAAGCTGGAGTCTATGCAACAGTCGCTCCTGAATGTTGAGGTAGAGGCTGTTACAATAATCCAGCCTTGTCATAGTTAGTGCGGTCACTACTGTACGTTGATTTTCCTTTGGTAGATACTGTAGAATTTTCTTACATGTTCTCAGGGCACATGGTCTTCGAGCTGAAGCCTATCGTCAATCAAGACTCCAAGGTTTTTTACTTTCATGGAGGGTATTGGAAGTACGCTCAGCGAGGCTGGCCACCAACTTGGGGTCCAAAACTTGGGAGCATTGCCAAACAGAATAACCTCCGTCTTACCCGAATTAAGTTTTAAGCAGTTTTGGGACATCCATTTACCAACTGCATCCATGCAATCATGAAATCGTAGTTCTGTCCCCCTCTCTTGCCCTGGTAGCAGAGACACCACAATCTGAGTGTCATCTGCATATGATGTCAAAGCAAACCCAAATGACCTGATCAATGGTGCAAGAGAGGAAACATATACATTAAAAAGTGTCGGACTAAGAGAAGCACATCCATCTAAAGTTTAAATGCCAAACAACCATTCACCACTGTCTCGGTTGGGAAAATACTTTGACAGACAGAATTCTGGACAATGCAAACATTCACCCCCAGTCACAAGGATCTGGGTTAAATCAATCATTCTTTTGCTCAACAACACACCACCCTAGTTTAGACCCAGCCATATGCAAATCAGTCTTGACCCTGTTCGTTGTGGGAACAGTCCAGCCAAACTGCTACCCAGGTCCTCCCCGGACCAGAAACAAGCATCCTGGGACCAGTTTCAGGGAATCACCCTTCATCAACCATGCTAGCTTAAATCCAGTGGTGTAGTGAGCACGGGACCGACGTCTGGGCATACCCTTCCCACTTAGGGCAACATATGCAAAATAAACAATTGATGGACAGAATTCTGGACAATGCAAACATTCACCCCCAGTCACAAGGATCTGGGTTAAATCCATCATTCTTTTGCTCACCACACCATCCCAGTTTGGACCCAGCCATATGCAAATCAGTCTTTACCCTGTTACCTGTGGAAACAATCCGTCCCGAACTGCCAAGCCAGGTCCTCCTTGACCGGAAACAAGCATCCTGGGACGGGTTTCAGGGAGCACCCTTTATCAGCCAGGCTAGCTTGAATCCAGCGGTGTAGTGAGCACGGGACCCACGTATGGGCATACGCTTCCCACTTAGGGCAACACAGGCAAAAGAAACAATTGATGGACGAAATTCTGGGTAATGCAAACATTCACCCCCATTCAAAAGGATCTGGGTTAAATCCACCATTCCTTTGCTCACCACACCACCCCTGTTTGGACCCAGCCATATGCAAATCAGTCTTAACCCTATTTCTTGTGTGAGCAATCCAGCCAAAACTGCCAATCCAGGTCCTCCCTGGACCGGACACAAGCATCCTGGGATGGGTTTCAGAGCATCACCCTTCATCAGCCAAGCTAGCTTGAATCCAGTGGTGTAGTGAGCATGGGACCCACGTCTGGGAATACCCTGCCAACACAAGGAGATGATGGACGGAGATCTTCCCTGAACCGGAAGCAAGCATCCTGGGACCGGTTTCTGGGTAACAACCTTCATCAGCCAGGCTAGCTTGAATCCAGTGGCAAAGTGAGCAAAGGACCCAAGTCTGGGCATACCATGCAAACTTAGGGCGAACAAAGCAGGAGATGATGGACAGAGCGCTGAAACTTTTCAGACACTCACCCCCAGTCACAGATCTGGGTTGAATCCATAACCATTCTTTAGCTCACTTCGCCACCTCAGTTCAGACCCACCTACATGCAAATCAGTCATGACCCTGTGCCTCAAGAGAACAGTCCAGGCCGAACTGCCGAGCCAGGTCTTCCCTGAACCAGAAACAAGCATCTTGGGACTGGTTTCTGGGTAACACTCTTCATCAGCCAGGCTAGCTTGAATCCAGTGGCCAAGTGAGCAAGGGACCCACGTCTGAGCATCCCCTGCCAACTTAGGGCGAACAAAGCAAACACAAGGAGATAATGGACGGGGCGATGAAACGTTTCAGACACTCACCCCCAGTCACAGATCTGGGTTGAATCCATCATCATTCTTTAGCTCACTTCGCCACCTCAGTTCAGACCCAGCTCCATGCAAATAAGTCTTGACCCTGTGCCTCATGGGAACAGTCTAGCCCGAACTGCCAAGCCAGATCTTCCCTGAACCGGAAACCAGCATCCTGGGACCGGTTTCTGGGTAACACCCTTCATCAGCCAGGCTAGCTTGAATCTAGTGGCAAAGTGAGCAAGAGACCCACGTCTGGGCATACTCCTGACAACTTAGGGCAAACAAAACAAACAGAAGGAGAGGATGGATGGAGCGTTAAAACTTTTCAGACACTCACCCCCCAGTCACAGATCTGGATTGAAACCATCATCATTCTTTAGCTCACTTCGCCACCTCAGTTCAGACCCAGATACATGCAAATCAGTCTTGACCCTGTGCGTCATGGTAACAGTCCAGCCCGAACTGCCAAGCCAGGTCTTCCCTGAACCGGAAACAAGCATCCTGGCACCGGTTTCTTGGTAACACCCTTCATCAGCCAGGCTATCTTGAATCCAGTGGCAAAGTGAGCAAGGGACCCACGTCTGGGCATACCCTTCCAACTAAGAACGAACAAAGCAAACACAAGGAGATGATGGACGGAGCGCTGAAACTTTTCAGACACTCAGCACCAGTCACAGATCTGGATTGAATCCATCATCATTCTTTAGCTCACTTCGCCACCTCAGTTCAGACCAAGCTACATGCAAATCAGTCTTGACCCTGTGCCTCATGGGAACAGTCCAGCCAGAACTGCCAAGCCAGGTCTTCCCTGAACCGGAAACAAGCATCCTAGGACGGGTTTCTGGGTAACACCCTTCATCAGCCAGGCTAGATTGAATCCAGTGGCAAAGTGAGCAAGGGACCCACGTCTGAGCATACCCTGCCAACTTAGGGCTCACAATGCAAACACAAGGAGATGATGGACGGAGCACTAAAATATTTCAGACACTCACCCCCAGTCACAGATCTGAGTTGATTCCATCATCATTCTTTAGCTCACTTTGCCACTTCAGTTTAGACCCAGCTACATGCAAATCAGTCTTGACCCTGTGCCTCATGGGAACAGTCCAGCCCGAACTGCCAAGCCAGGTATTCTCTGAACCGGAAACAAGCACGGGACCCACGTATGGGCATACTCTTCCCACTTAGGGCAACATATGCAAAAGAAACAACTGATGGACGGAATTCGGGACAATGCAAACAATCACCCCCAGTCACAAAGATCTGGGTTAAATCCATCATTCTTTTGCTTACCACACTACCCCATTTTGGACCCAGTCATATGCAAATCAGTCTCGACCCTGTTCCTTGTGGGAACAGTCCAGCCTGATCCGCCAACCCAGATCCTTGTGACTGGTGTTGAATGTTTGCGTTGTCCAGCATTCAGTCCATCAATTATGTATTTTGCATATGTCGCCCGAAGTGGAAAGGGTATGCCCATAAGTGGGTCCCATGCTCACTACACCACTGGATTCAAGCTAGCCTGGCTGATGAAGGGTGGTTCCCTGAAACTGGTCCCAGGATGCTTGTTTCCGGTCCAGGGAGGGCCTGGCTTGGTAGTTTGGCACAGAGTCAAGACTGATTTGCATTTAGCTGGGTCCAAACTGGGGTGGTGTGGTGAGCAAAAGAATGATGGATTTAACTGAGATCCTTGTGACTGGGGGTGTGTGTTTGCATTGTCTGGCATTGTCTGGCATTCCGCCCATCAATTGTTCCTCTTCAAATATTTAAGGCACCCGTCAGCCTGAAACTGTAGCAGAGACTGATCTTAAAGTTGCACTTCCAGGGTCAGATTTAGTAGCATTTTCTGTTGGGTTTGCATCACAAAAGTGATGTAAACTGGTGCAAAATGTTTATTTGTGATTTACTTTTCAACGGAAAAGTTGATTTGTGCTGGAAAATAGCCAAAAAGTAATACAAAGTACCATTTTGTGCTGCTTTGTGTCAAAGGAGCTTACCACTGATGGTAAATGGGTGTTCCCATGCAACCACCCACAATTTCTGACGTAAAGCTGTCTACTAACATTTGTACATATGGCTTTGAGACACAAAATAGCCCCTCTTTGAGGTTTGTATTAAAAGAAGAAATATTTTTATATCTCCAAACTTTTCTGACTTTTAATATGTGCTGTGCTGTACAGCATACATGCAAAGTTTAAAAAGTGGCACATTTTGTGTATTCTTAGTATGTTACACGGGAAGGATAGCCTTCCAGTATAATATCTAATCTAGGCATCACACAGACACCTCTGCAATATAGCGCCAATGTGTACGCATGATGGTAAGCCGCCTGGTTGTGTGTCAGCTATATGGAATAGAGAAAGAGCTGCCATCGATAGTGGATACAGTGCTGTCCTGCTGTCTCCGTATCACACAACGCTAGGGCAAGCGAGCGCAGTGTGCACATTTGAGTACCACTCATTACAATTGTGTTTGATACATGCATGTTTTACCAAGCATCAGATATAATATTCATTGTTTTCATCATTCTGGTAGATATCTATGAACTGTTAAGTGATAATAAACAACTTGTATTATTGTCTTAATTATTGAATAAAATATTTTCAATTTAAATTCCAAAGCAGTCATTCTCTCTTCTGCGTCACTGACTGCTTTTCTGATAATGTTACCTTTTACCCATTAGTTTTTGCCATATTTTTATAATGGCATTAATCACACGGCATTTCAACTATTCACGGTAGATATGTCATGTCAGTAATTTTAAAACTAAGATTTGTAAGAATGAAAATGATTGTATTTCAGCCCACGGACGCTGCTTAGTCGCTATTCATTGCTCTTCATTATTTAAAAAAAAAAAAGAACGTTTTTAGCCTGTTCACGCATTTTGTGTACCTTGTCACCTGTATGCCTACCTGATTTTACTTGAATGCTTTCTCCATTCCTAATCCTCCTACCCACAGCGGAGTGCTCCCACGCCCCGGTCCGACTCAGCAAGTGCCGTTGAGCGGAGGGCGGTCACGGGAGGCACTTCCTGGGCGGGACACTTCCAGCGGTAGTCAGAGCTCTAGTCTCGCGCTGCACTACTACTTAAACTAGATAGCAAACCTTGCGCGCAGCGGACGCGGCAGAACCGGACTACGAGGTAGTGCTGCTAGCTGCTTAGTCGCTATTCATTGCTCTTCATTATTTAAAAAAAAGAACGTTTTAAGCCTGAGTGTTCACGCATTTTGTGTACCTTGTCACCTGTATGCCTACCTGGTTTTACTTGAACGCTTCCTCCATTCCTAATCCTCCTACCCACAGCGGAGTGCTCCCACGCCCCGGTCCGACTCGGCAAATGCCATTGAGCGGAGGGCAGTCACGGGAGGCACTTCCTGGGCGGGCCACTTCCGGCGGTAGTCAGCGCTCTAGTCTCGCACTGCACTACTACTTAAACCGGATGGCAAACCTCACGCGCAGCGGGCGCACCAGCGGCGCGCCAAAGGCAAGCCCGTCCGTGCCCAGCCGGGACCAGGGACCACCACCGCTGGCAGTTCCCAAATCAATTTTAGCTACAGTGCCCAGTCACTGACTGCTCTGCGAGGGGTCACTGACATCAAAAGCCTGCACTCTCTGAACATCACTAAGAACCTTTCGCAATGCCCCCACTGCAATTTTAAGCTTCAACCCCACAGCAAGGAATCACTGCCAGATAACCGCCCCCTTAAATTCTTCCTTCTGAACTGCCACTCCCTCCCTAGGCACTCCACTGAATTAACCCTACTACTAGAAGACCTCGAACCAGGCGCCCTATTTTTGACGGAAACCTGGCTACAAGATGAGGCCGACCCGGCTGTCATTCAAACCCTACCACCTGGCTATTCAATACATAGAGCTGACCGCTTAACTGGAAGGGGTGGTGGACTAGCCATAATATTTAAAGACCACCTCAGTTGCCGGTCCTCCACAGACGGGCCACCAGACTGCGAATTTATGAACTTTTCCCTAGAGCTTTCTCCCACCAGTACTTTCTCCGGCCTTCTGCTCTATCGACCCCCAGGACCCATAGGGCAATTCCTTAATGCTCTCCCCACTCTTGCCGCCAATTTAGCCCTAACCCCAGCCAACTTCACCATACTAGGGGATCTCAATATCCATATGGACGACCACTCCAATCATCTGCCCAATGATCTATCATCCAGCCTCTCGGCACTTCAATTCGAGCAGAAAGGCTTTGCCCCCACAAATAACAAGGGCCATCTCCTCGACCCAGTGTTCAGCAATGATCAGAATCTCCTGGTCGGCACTCCCGTCCCCCTCCCATGGACCAATCACTCGCTCATTCCCATGGTCTGGGAAACTTCAGCCCCCCTACCCCCTCAGAACACTACGTCGACACTTGATAGGAAATGGTCAAACCTCTGCATCAGCCAATGGACTAGGTCCTCGATGCCACCAGACCCCACAGCGACCCTAACCCTGAGATAGCAAACACTAATTTCATTTCTTGGATCCAAAACTCATTGGACACCACACTCCCAAAAAAACCTTCCAACAAGAAACTCAAGCAAAAATCTTCACCCTGGTCCTCCACCAAATTAAGGGAGCTTAAACGGACCTGTAGAAAACTTGAAAGGACATGGAGACAAAACATTGCAGAGGAAAGCAAACAGGAGTATAGAGAGGCAATTAGGAGATACAAGGTAGAGATCAAAATAGCCCAATCCAACTTTTACAAGGAAAGAATTAATCCAGCTGCTAATTCACCTAAGGAAATCTTTAGCATTGCTTAATCCCTCTCCACTCTGCCGCATAAACAACCCAATACAGAGGCAGCCCCAGATCAGTGCAATAACCTGGCAGAATATTTCCACGAAAAAAATCCAGCTGATATGCCAGCCTTTCCCTCCCCACCAGCCGAAGCACACTCTACCTAGCACCAGCGCTTTACACCTTGAAGCACAATGCTACCTAGGGAAATTCCCTCTGATAGATGCCCTGGACGCCCTCATTTCCAGAGTTACATCTGGCTCCCCCTTGGACCCCGCCCCCCCTCAGTACCTCTCTCTAGTCACCAACTCTATTCGCCCAGTCATTTTAGATGCCCTAAACTCGTCAATCACCTCCGGCACGGTGTCTCTGGCCTGGAAACGGGCCAGGTGAGAGCCCTCCTTTAAAAACCCAATCTTGACCACCTTATTATGGCCAACTACCGTCCCATTTCTCTCCTTCCGTGGCTGAGCAAGCTGCTGGAGAGACATATAAATTCCATTCTGGTTCAGCATTTGGAATCCAACAACTTGCTGCACGTCACCCAAACAGGATTCACCCCCAGTTAGGGACCGAGAAGGCCCTTCTGGCGGTAACAGAGGAGGCAAGGAGACTCCTGGACCAGGGCAGCTCAGCAGCTATCATTCTTTTAGACCTCAGTGCCGCCTTCAACACTGTGGACCATAACATCCTGCTCAAGTGCCTAGAAAACATGGACGTGACAAACATGGCACTGACCTAGTTCCAATCCTTCCTAAAGGATCGGTCCTTCCAAGTCTTTGAAGGACCTGCCTCATCGATTCAGCGGCCACTCAGCTGTGGGGTTCCCCAGGGTTCTTCCCTGAGCCCCACGCTTTTTAACACTTACATGGCCCCACTGGTGTAAATAGTCCTTCCTTTCGGCATAAAGATCATTACCTACGCAGATGGTACCCAACGGGTGGTGGCACTCAACCACCCAGAGGGATCATCTGACGCCCTAGGCACCTGCCTAGAGGCGGTTGCCAATTGGATGGACCTATCCCATCTTAAGCTAAACGGGGATAAGACCGAACTGATGTTTCTGGGCAAATTTCCATCTCCCTTTCCGACACTCGCCTGGCTGACCGTTCTTGGCCCCCTGTCCACCCCAAAACAGCAGATTAAGAGTCTAGGCGTGTGGCTTGACAATTCTCTTTGCTTTAAACACCAAGCCACTAAGCTCTCCGCCACCTGTTTCGGCCTTATGAGAATGCTAAGAAAGATCCTTCCCCTGCTCCCATTCCAGGTGAGGAGGATTATGGTGCAAGCTCTGATACTGTCTCGTCTAGACTACGGGAACGCACTGTATCTCTGTGCCCCTCAGTCGACAATCCAGAAGCTGCAAGTAATCCAGAACTGCACAGCTTGCCTATTGCTCCAGATCCCCCGGAGACAAACAGCGAAACCTGCCCTGCGCAGCCTTCACTGGCTTCCCATCCGGGCCAGGATACATTTTAAGGCCTTGTGCCTGGCCCACAGAGCTATGTGGAAGGCATCCCCAGGCATTTTTCAGTCCCTGGTTACCCCCTATCAACCTTCCAGAAGTCTCCGCTCCAGCTCTGCGTTCCTCGCCACCTCCTCGAAGGTACGGAGATCCAGATGGGGGGGACGTTCCTTCTCCCTGAATGCCTCCAACCTCTGGAACTCCCTCCCGCTCACCCTTCGCGGGGAACCCAACCTGCTGGCATTCCGGAAACTTCTCAAAACTCATCTGTTCAGTACTTCACACTAATACCACATGCCTTCTCTGTTTCTCTGCTCCGCAAGCGCTAGGAGGCCTCAGGGTAGCTAAGCGCTATACAAATCCACTTTCATTCATTCATTCATTCACGTAGCTTCACCCTATTGCGCCCTAACACATTGCTCCCACCACTTACTATCTGAGATTCTGATGTGACCACAGTGAAAAAGTAAAGAAATTGGAAGTCCTGGTAAATGATGGAAATCTTTGACGATGCATGTTCTTGTCTCACAAAAGGTGGAAAAATAGACACACAGTAGAACAGCACTAGCACAATTCTAAAGAAAAGCGAGGATAGTGGTGTACTTGACTTACACATATTCCTTAAGAAAGTAAAAGTGGCTGAAACAAAAGTCATTTACATGTAGACATCCTGGTGTGGACTCAAGATTTCTTTTACTGCATACTTCTTCACAGAAGGGGTTCCAAAGCACATAAAACAAACCTGTTGAGATTGTGGTGATACAGAGGATGAATCAAATTGTGCCAAGGACAAATTCAGGGGTGTATAATGATATTGAAAAGCAAGGAAAGTACTGACATTTGTGTGGTTAGAAATTCCAATTTTTGTTGCAGTAATTCTTACCAACTAGTTCTGATGGGGCGGAAATCTCGCGGTAATCTCTCCTTTGAAAATGTTGTAAATGTGGCACAGTTACCTTTAATTACCATCACTCTTTTCCATGTCAATATCTATTCTAAGGGTGATGAATCCTTTACATTGTATTTTGACCAAAATAGTTCCTTCATAAACACAGTCAAGTAATCAAATGCAGAGAAACATTATAGTAAATAATGATAATTTGTGAGTAGTTTTAAAGGGTTTTATTTTCTAATTAAATTGTAAAATGTTCTGATTCTTCATTCAGTAGTTATATATCAATAAGGTTACAGACTTTGTAATAGAAAAATATAGTTAGTGCAGAGCATATGATAATGTGCACACAGCGCGTTCCATAAAAAGTTCAAAAATAAAACAAGTGAGATTAGCATGAAGCTAAATCAATAATTAATAAATGCAGAATCTCCTATAAAGAGAAATTAAGCATAGAGCAAATAAGCCTTGTCAAAGCCAGTTAGTAAAAGCATAAACTTAGTGTTTTTAATAAAAGTCGAAATGGAATACACATCCTACATCTAATCTGCTCTTGCTCCAGCTGAAGCTGCGTCCCCTGTTCAGCTTTGTTTGAATCTGTTCTGCTCTGCATCTGCCCTCTCCTCCTCTGCAGGTTTCCGTCTCTCAGGCTAGGTCTCCTCCTCTGCAGGTCTCTAAATCTGAGTCTGAAACTCCTAACTAGGAATTCGTTTATAAATGTGAAAAATTGTTGCAAAGCATGTGGCATGATCTTCGTTCGTCATCCAATTGGAAGAAAGCATTCTCCAAAAGTACATCTCCACTTTTCTGCACACAGCATCCATCAGGCAAGCAAAATCCTTCCCACAGCACATTTTGAACATTATTTAAAATGACTATCTCCTAACCTTCTATTTTGTTTTAACTAAACAATAAGCAAAGAAATATATGAGGCTTTGTTTAAAACATTCTACTTGCAACTAAATATGATGAGGCTCCGAGGTTACATGCTGTAAACTATGTGAGGCGTCTATCTTTCACACAAGAAGAAACATTCCTCTGTCATCAAGGGAACATGGGACCCTATGGCTATGGGAGGCATGCACCCAGTTTGGAAGGCCACCACACTTCACAGAAGTTGTTGTGACCAGGATCACTTGGACAGGGCCTTTCTATCTTGGTTTCAACCAATTCTTCGGAATCACAACACCATATCGCAGATCGAGGTTGTGGCACCGTTCACTATGCAGATCTTGTGTAGCAACTGCAACCTGATGAGAAACGGTATGCACCACATCAGCCAATCCTTCGCAGTAATAGCGTATCTTATCATCTGTCTTTTTTTACAAGTGCCTTTTAAGGTACAGCATCAAGCCACTTCAGTGATGTTGAGACACAGACTTTTGCTAAGCGAGACTCTATGGTGTCATTGTGTTTCTCCATTATACTCGAAACTTCAGGTCCATAGCTGCAGTGAAATCCTTGTTCAATATGTAGATCTGCATGCATATCTTCGGGACCTCATTGATAGAGTGGGTCTTTTGATCCGATTTCAGAGAAACTGGCAATTTGTACCTGGGGATCGATTTTTGCTATACCACATTTGCTACTGTGTGGTTGTCATTTCTTTTGGTTGTGTAGGCTTTAACCCATCTCGTGAAGATGCACACTATGAGTAGGACGTATCTCAGCTCATTGTAATCAGGCATTTTGATGATGTTCCTTTTCATTCTATTGAAGGGACCTTCTGAGCTCCCTTTGTGACTCAGTGTTACATGTGTTCGTTTCCCTGCATTAATTTGTTGATATGACACATCTCGATGACACTCTTCTTCTGCAAGCTTCCTAAACATTTGGTGGTATCTATTCTTTCTAAAGAGACGTTTCATTGAATCCCTTTCTAAGTGTGTGTGTCCATACATGTATCGTGTCATTGGAAACAACAAACTATCTGGCAACAGTGGTCTCCCATGAGCTGACATTTGACTGTCATTTGTGTTTTTCTCAACATCTGTTCTGATCCACCCTTGTTGTTCTGCCTCTGAAACATTTTATTGGACCCCTTTTAAGTCTTCACAAGAGTACGTTATTGACATCAACATTGAAAAGATAGTGTCCTTCTCTGATTCACATGTGAAAATTCCATTACATGGGTAGGCTAGCAGGACACAATACTGTGCAACTGAATTAGCATCTCTCTTTCCCATGACAATAGTGAATCCCATTTGAGCAGTTAGACTGCATGTTATGGTAATTTTGAATCTTGTGCTGAGGTAAATTCTTGAAGCAATGAAGCTTCAACAACATAATTCATGCTGCACACAGCATATGCTGCTCCTAATGAGCTATCATAACCTCTTAAGCATGGCCCATCTACAAAATGCAAAAAGAACTATTGATGGACAGAATGCAGAACAATGTCATACATTCACCCCAGTGCAGAGATCTGGGCCTAAATCCATCGTGGGTCCCTTGCTCACTTTGCCACTGGATTCAAGCTTGCCTGGCTGATGACGGCTGATTAGCCAGAAACTGGTCCCAGGATGCTTGTTTACGGTCCAGAGAAGACATCATTTGCATATGGCCATGTCTGAACTGGGGTGGCGGAATGATAATGGATTAAACCCAGATCAGTTGACTGGGGGTGAGTGCTTGCAATGTTCAACACTCCGTCCATCATCCCCTTTGGTTTTGGTTTGTTCGCCCTAAGTTGGCAGGGTATGCCCAGACGTGAGTCCCTTGCTCACTTTGCCACTGGATTCAAGCTAGCCTGGCTGATGACAGCTGATTAGCCAGAAACCGGTCCCAGGATGCTTGTTTCCGGTCCAGAGAAGACATGGCTTGGCAGATCGGGCTGGACTGTTCCCATGAGGCACAGGGTCAGACTGATTTGCATATGGCCATGTCTGAACTGGGGTGGCGTAGTGAGCTAAAGAATGATGATGGATTAAACCAAGATCAGTTGACTGGGGGTGAGTGCTTGCAATGTTCAACACTCCGTCCATCATCCCCTTTGGTTTTGCTTTGTTCGCCCTAAGTTGGCAGCTTATGCCCAGACGTGGGTCCCTTGCTCACTTTGCCACTGGATTCAAGCTAGCCTGGCTGATGACAGCTGATCAGCCAGAAACCATCCTAGGATGCTTGTTTCCGGTCCAGAGAAGACATGGCTTGGCAGTTCGGGCTGGACTGTTCACGAGGCACAGGGACCGACTGATTTGCATATGGCCATGTCTGAACTGGGGTGGCGGAGTGAGCTAAAGAATGATGATGGATTAAACCCAGATCAGTTGACTGGGGGTGAGTGCTTGCAATGTTCAACACTCCGTCCATCATCCCCTTTGGTTTTGCTTGGTTCACCCTAAGTTGGCAGGGTATGCCCAGACGTGGGTTCCTTGCTCACTTTGTCACTGGATTCAAGCTAACCTGGCTGATGACGGCTGATTAGCCAGAAACCGTCCCAGGCTGCTTGTTTCTGGTCCAGAGAAGACATGGCTTGGCAGTTCGGGCTGGACTGTTCCCATGAGGCACAGGGTCAGACTGATTTGCATATGGCCATGTCTGAACTGGGGTGGTGGAGTGAGCTAAAGAATGATGATGGATTAAACCCAGATCAGTTGACTGGTGGTGAGTGCTTGCAAGGTTCAACACTCCGTTCATCATCCTCTTTGGTTTTGCCATCTACAAACTGGACATAGTCGGGTGCAATCAGGGGTTCATCCATGGTATCAAACCTTAGCTTCATACATAGATCCATGACACCTAGACATTCATGTTCAGCTTCATTACAATCATTTTACTATACTGGCAGTAGACTCAATACATTTGAAATTAGTAAACCTGGGCCTAGTGGGCCTAGCGGGGCTACGCGGAGGTCCACGGAGTTGCAAACAAACTTCGTGGAACTCCGCTCCGCTGCCTGCCTCCACCCCCTCTTAATAAGTAAGTTAACATTAATAAAAAAGAAACTTAAAACCACTTACCTCTGTACTGCGGCACCCCCGGGCTGCCCTCTTCCTCTTCCTCGCTGTACCGGTAATGCTTGAGAAAACTTTGCATGCGCTCGCGAACCAGCGCATGAGCATTTCTTGCAAGAAATGTTAATGTTAACTTACTTCTTAAAAGGGGGGTGGACGCGGGGGCTGGCCATCTCCGCTCCACTGTGGAGTGTGCGGACATTTGCCTTCTCTGCGGAACGTAGAACAGGCAAATCTCCGCACACTCTGCGGGCGGAGCGGAGGTCTCCGCCCGGGATTAGAAATTAGACATGTTTCGATCACAAAAAAGTTTCAGTAGCAACTCCACAAAGTAAGGGGCCATTCTAGTCACTGGATATTCCCTCATTATGTTCTTACTCTTTTTGTGACTGACATTAACTGCACCTACTAATCAATCAATAAAGCAATCAATCAGGATTTTGTAAAGCACGCTACTCACCCGTGAGGATCTCAAGGCGCAGGAGGGAGGGTGGGCTGCAGCTCTGGTTCATACGAAGAGCCATGTCTTGACGTTCTTCCTGAAGGTGTGCAGGGTCGGGGAGCGATCCTGGTCTGTCAGCCTCAGGAAAGGTTTAGCCACTACGGAAAGGTTTGGTGACCACTGTCTACAGTAGCTAACCATTCCCAAAAGCATCCTGACTTATCTTTGAGTTTGAAGTTTACTTATCTGGTGAATTGCTTCAACTCTCTCTGGTGACAACTTTCTAGCTCCATTTTTAATTATGTGTCCCTTATATTATTCTTTTTGACAGTACTCCTGACTATCCTCATGTAATCTAACTCACAACAAGTAATCGGATGGTCTAAAACATATAAGTGCGGTTATCAAAATAGGGACAATTACTATTGTAAAGACGAGAACCCTCACTCACCCAAAGGTGACATGCTTCATCATTGGGTTCCCTCTTGCACACTGCGACCGCAAGGTACACAGTGTGGGCTACAACACTCCCACAGGAGAGGAGCGAGAGGTGCTCTAATCATCCAATGGTCGTGAGAGTGAGGGGCAGAGTGCAAATTCAAAACTACAAGTGAATTAAAACTATCTCTTAAGAGGACAAAAAAACTTTAATCGGTGTCCTCACAGGATAGACATAAAAAACTGTGTGAAGGTAGGGGTATAGATATTCCCTATTTAGATAAGGTCAACATGTTTCTGCCTTGATGACAAAAGTTTGTGGCATTCTTCAGGACCAGATCGCGTCACTCCGCTATTTTGCTGTGTGAAATTATAATTATAAAAATTACCATACATAATTTGGTGGCAAAAGACCATACAGCCAGCTGCAATCTGGTCCGTATTCAGTTTTAGACACCTCGTCTGCCTCCACCTTCAAATGGTCCAAATTATGTATGGTATCCTCTGAAACACCATATCCTCCTTGAGCACCTTCTACTTCTGCTTGTGGAATCACACCTTGTATCTCATCTTCATTCCCTGCAAATGACCTATTCCGAAATCCTCTCTGAGGAAATTTCCTCTGAGCCATCATAAGTTTCTCTTTAAAATCTTTCTGGTTCTGCAATTCTTGAACATCACTGCAGTCATCTTTCCCGATCCCATATATCAACTTTCTTTGCCAACCAACTACACTTTGCTTTATGTGCACATTGATCTGACCAAAGGGGGAAACGTCATTTACATCGCGGTGTTTACATCGCAATACCTTTAGAACGCGGGTATTACAACGCAAGTCATTACAATGACTTGCGCTGGATGGCGCTCTAACCTAAGGAATAGTATGATTTACTATTCCAACACCTTCCCTACTGTACGTAGACTGGAGTTGGAATAGTAAATCATACTATTCCTAAGTCCAGCGCCCTCCAGCGCAAGTCGTTGTAACGACTTGCGTTGTAATGCCTGCGTTGTAAAGGTATCTTAACGTTGTATATTCCACCAAAGATCATAATCCAATATCAAACTGAGACACAAAGAATCTCATATCACTGGCATCGGTACATTCTCTCCTGCTGTGTTGTTGAAACTCCTGAAACACTCTTTCACACAAATCATGAGCCGATTCTTTTAGTCCTTGTGAGGTTCTTTTAATCTATACCCAAACAAGATCTTTAGATGGCACTCTGCCCTTCAAAAAAGTAATCACTGTTTCATTTTTCTCCATAACAGAGAATGTTGCATTAGTGCAAGAATCTCTCATTGTCTCCTCACTTGGCCACTTCACAGCAACAATAGATTCAGACCACAATTTAATTGGCTTTGCAGTGATCAAGAACATTTTGAAATGTATCCACACCTTTAAGATGTTGATAAATCTCTCTACTTGTGGGTACCACACACCAGGCTTGTCTCTCAATTTTGGAAATTTGTTCACAAATTCTGCAAGTTCACCTTTGTTCCATGGTACATGAACATGCACTTCTCCCACTAATTCTCTCAATGGGTAAGCTGAAGCTTCTGCCTCATCTTGTTTATTGTTTTCCTCAACTAGGTCTGGTTTCTTCTTTTTCTTCTTATATTTGCTTGCCTACTTGTTTCCTAATTTCTCAAAATCATTCCATTTACTAATGTATTTCAACAATTCTTTAATGTGTAATCGCATTCCTGAAGAATGTATTGTGTCAATTGCTTCATCATCTATGTGTACCCTGAAACTTTTCTGAAATGGAAAACTTCCTGAAACATCAATTTCATATTTTTGAGCCAAATCAGTGTCTATTGAGTTGTGGAGAGGAAGGTGAGTCACTGAGCAGTTTTGGTCTGAGCAAGGGAATCTCAATCCAGCCCAGAGCCAAGTATTGCAGGAGGTGGAGGTGGAGCGAGGCTGAGCAGAGTCTGAACAGCATGGCACCTCAGGGAGAGTCCATGGAAAGGGCGGGAAGCTGGGAAAGGCACCTCTGATCCCATGTTGTGCCGCACCACTGTGTACAGAGTAATAAAGAAATGCTGTGTGCTACTGCCCAAAGACCCTTGTCCTACAATCTCTAGCCTTTCAGAAGTGCTACTGGGTACCCGTGGAGAAGCTGGGACCAAAGCAAGCAGGTGTGGTAAGCTTCCCTCACTGGTCCCCAGAGGATATAGCCAAGCACTTGTGGGTCAACCACAACCATATAGCCCTGGCTATGTACCCCTGACCCCCTCACTTAAGTTTCCAGATCCTTGGTAGGGGAGTGAAGATAGGCTTGCCCCCCCATTCCCCTGGTTGAATCAGCAGGTTGTGGCTGTTGCTAGCCCCCACATGCTCCTCACTCAGCATTTAATAGTGTGCACGGTATTTGAGGCACCGAGTTCTTCATTTTCCCCCTCTCCAGCCTACCCTGCTTCCCTGCCTAGAAGCTGAGATATTGGAGACATCGAAACAACTGGGCTGCAGAAGGTTCGCTTGGTGTTGGAGAGGCCACAACGCAAACCCAAACCCAGACCCAAACCCTAGACCCAATTCCCAACCAAAAGAAATACTCATTTAGATAGCTAAGAGCAGCAGGCTGTAAGTGTATGTTTGGAGAGTTTGGGCAGGCACAGAGAGCGGCTGTGAGTAAATGATTGGCTGAGTTCCTGCAAGCCCTGCACTATTTAAAGAAAGTCTCATGATGGGTTCTGGAGGGTACACGGCCCGTGTCACGGATTGGATTTTTGAGACAGACAGTAGGCAGCTAAGTAGGTTACAAGCCTCCTAGTGCGGCTCCTGTTAGACCTGCTGCGGCTAGAAGGGAGGAAGCGGTGAGTAGCAGAAGCGGCTACTTCAGGTTGCAATGTGGCTTCTTGCCCTGCTTCTCACCACTGTCTGTCATACTTGAATACCTATGTTGGATCTCGGGCTCCAAACGGCCTCCTTAGTACCCTCTTGAAGAATCCTGAAATGCGACGACCCAGATAAAAAAGTGAAAGGAGTTGCCTCACCAGAAGGATCACCCCAATTTAAGGAACCTTGAAACGCATGTGCAAGTACTTGAGGAGTACCTGCATCTGGCAGATGACACTTTAAAAAATTTTTTAGGAAGAACTCTGTGCCCTTGGATTCTTAGCACCATGACTTTGGCAAACAGACGTGCTAAACAGGTGGTCGTGAGGCGCTCACTAACAGTTTTTATTAAGTTGCTTGCAATATACTCAAAGGGGAAGGAAAGAATACAAAGGGGGAACACCAGTACATCAGATCCTGCAGCTGTGATCCAGCAAACAGAGTCTGTTGAGGCACAATCGCAACTCCAATTACAACCTATCTCCTCTTCAAATGCTGCTATTTTGGATAGATCCAGGGGCAGACCCACCTTAAAGCTGATCACAAGTTTCTATCAAAAGATCAATAAAGAAATGGAGAATACACCTGCTGTCAGAGCGGTGGTGAGCCAGGTGACTGTAAAGGAAAATCTGCGGGGCACATCAATAATGCTGGGGGAACCTTCTTCCAAAGGAGAGCAGGCTCTTACTAGTGTGGAAAAGCCTGGTCTTCTGAACAAAATTCGTAAGGGGGATGTCCCTGAGTCTAAGGTTGAGTCTGAGGAAGGGAATGCTGCCTCAAGCAGGCTAAATGCCCAGGCTCTGGATCAAGCTAGACACAGGCCTTACGATGCAGTGGAAGGAAGAACAAACAGAACACAAGGCCTAGGGCCTCTGCCGCCGATGAGCAACTCTGTGGTACTATCAAAAAAACTAGTTAAAGTTATCAACCACTCATACACTGGGATTTTGGCATGCCTTACACAGGAGGTAGCAACCCAAAGCTCTGCAGCTCCAATGGACCAGTTGGGAGATAAATGCCCTAATAATGAGACCTTGAGTACTAGCTCTTTGATCTTTATGGAACAATACTCTGCCTGATGTGCCTACGAACACCACAATGCAAGAGAAGGTGCGCACGGGGCCCCAGAAATTCTGATGATCCAATTATTATTTTAGACAATAGTGAGGAGGTGCAGGCTTAAGTGCAGGTGTAGATGGACGTCCCCCAGAAGAGAGCAGCAGAGCTTCCATGGGGCTCTCAATACAACGACTCCATCTTCTAGAGCATCCCTGTAAACCAGACTTCTGGAAGCACCTGATCAACTTGGAGGCAGCACAAGGCTTTAAAATCTCTGAAGCAATACATTCCCTTAATAGGGATTTATATTCAATTCTTTCTCTCTTAGAGAAGACTCTAGGGTCATCTAATCATAAAGAATCATTAACTCTGATCCTTCGTTCCCTCATGCCTGTGGGTATGAAATACGATGAAGCGTCGCAGACGGATACTTCAAGTGTGAGAAGAATTATGATCTCCCACAAACTAGCTAATATCAATGACAAGGCATCACAGATGGATTACTCAAGTGTGATTAGAAACCTGATAGACCAAAAAGTAATCTCCAGGTTTTAACCGGAAAGTATGGCAATAACTAGCCCAGTATGCAAAGATACGCCAAGCAGCGTGAACCCCTGATATTTTAATCAGAAGAGTAACCAAGAAGTAGCACAATTTCGGACAGTCCTGATAATGCCCTCAGGCGCCAAAGGAGTGAACTAACCTCCACTCCTTTTGTGCAGGACAGCAAGGCTATTGTTATAATGTAAGGAGGAGTTCCGGTAGACGTAGTTAGGTTAAAGATGAATACATTTATTGTTCTTAAAAGTGAAGGTCTCCCAGTAAGTTCAGTAGTACAGATGTAATCAGCCCTATCAGGAGCAGCCTCCCTGCTGCTCTGCCTAAGATCCAACTGACACTCTTTCACAGAGCAATCAGCACATTCCATTACATCACCATCTATACCAACATTCTACCCAACACAGAGGCAGAGAAACAGGGAAGATGCACAGAAGAAAACCTAAATGTAATACAACTTCCCCCTTTACTAAATACACAAAAAGAATAGTGAATATACGTAGAAAGATCGCAAGATACAAAAGAAACTTGCAAGAGAAAATATAGCAAATGAAAAATTGCAAACAACATTACATAGGAAATGCAAAGCACTAGGATAGTGACCATGCATAAATGTACTAAAATATGTAAAGCGGAAGAAGTACATAAGAAAACAAAAGAGAATATAAATAGAAACATCACAGTTAAGAAGAAGAAACTTGCATGAGAAAATGTTGCAAATGCAAAGAGTATACAGCATTTCATAGGAAAATACATAGCATATCAATGGAGACAATGCATAAACATGCTGAAATAAGCAAGGAGGAAATAAAATACATAAGAGAAACAATAGAGAATAAAAGTTGGAACATCGCATTTACACAGAAGAAACATGCAAGAGAAAAGTTAGCAAATGCGAATTATATACAGCATTTCTTGGGAAAACACAACATAGTAAATAAAGACTATGCATAAGCATGCTGAAATATGCAAGAGGAAATAAAGTACATTAAACGATGTATAACTATGTAAAAATATGAAAATGGAAATATCGAAAACAAATACCAGAGAGACACAACATCTCCATACTTTGCAGAGCAAATAAACAAGAAAATTGCAAAATGCAGGATAATGTCCATAGACGACTGTTAGAAATGGGATTTCAGGTTGGGTATGGCTTGCGCCAAAGCCAGGCAGAAACCACCACTCTAGTCAGGGCAAGGGAGTTACACGCCAAATATAACCCCTACTCACCCCCATGGTAGCTTGGCACGAGCAGTCAGGCTTATCCCGGAGGCAATGTGTAAATCGTTTGCGCACGCACACAGCAACAACACCCCAGGCACACCACAAAAGGAACTCCACACAAGGTTATACATAAAAATAGCCTTTGTATTATAATAAAAACATTAGATCAAAGTCAAAGATAGCTTTATTCGATTTCAGTTGTTAAAACCATAAAAGCACATAAAAATACATACATAAGAACACAATAATAAAAGATCAAAATACATCACAATCTGAGTACTTCATAATAGGGAAGACCTAAGTCAAGAAGGAAGCCAAAATTTAATTCATAGAGGATCTACATCGAATTGCAAATTTTAAAAAATTTTATACAGCACTAATGGTCAATTCATCTTCTAGTAGCAGCAGCTTTACATAAGCAGGTTTACACTGTCTCAGGCCCCAAATCTTAAGAAGGGGAATCAGAAATCTCTTTCTTCCCCAAGCATAATATTTACAAAATAAAACACAATGTATTGTTGTTTGTGTAGAAAGGTTATCACAGGGGCATTTAATTAAGCTGGACGACCAAACATTAGATCATAATCACATAATATACACTGTCCCAACTGGCATTGGGCAATATTTACAGGGGATTATATACACATGACAGGGCCACATGGACCACTGTCCGAATCATCACTTAGTAGAAATAGTAGATGTAGCACAAATAGTAACTGTAGAGCACCACCAGTAACTACTGGTAAAAGTATGACCTTAGCATTAGATATAACACATATCCTGCATGAACCTCAGGGGCATAACTACATTATTCATCAGCACCATAGCATCACAAGCGTAAACACCTTAGGTAACAGATTAGCATAAAAAAAAGTGTGCCCCAATTGGGGGCACAACACACCGAACCTGGCCCCAGGCCAACTGGCCTCTCACAGGGGCTCAAATGCCCAATGTCCAGAATGTCCGGCCTGGCTGCGCACGCAGCAAAAGATCAGGCCTAAACGTGGCAGCTGTCCACTACTTGCTGGGCAGCTGTAAAAATTAGCATGGGCACCAGCGTGCCCTCTGTCTGGGACTCTAAATGAAAAATGCCTCCAAGGAAATATGGGGCTGGCACTGCGGTGCTCCTGAACTCCCACTGGGGCTTTAGAAACAATATGCCCCCAGAACAAATTAGCACGGGCACCACTGTGCCACCGAAGCCCCTCTGGGACTTCTAATACAATGTGCCCCAAAGCCCACAGTATGCAAGTCCCATTCCGGGACTTCCAAATATCAGCTTGTCCCCATGGTGCACTTCACTGTGCAGCGGACGGACTGTGGGGAGAATAGCTGGCATCACGAAGGGGCTGGGGAGCCTCGCCTTCCCGGGGCTCCCCTTTTAAAAAAAAATGCCCCCTACAATGCCAGATCGGAGCCCCACTCATCGGGACTCCTGTGCTCTCTCCAGTCTCCTGCAGGGGTGGGGGAAACTCCTCCAGACTGCAGGCTCTGCTTCCTCCCGCTTCGGGGCAGTCCGCGAGTCTCCCACATCACAAGGGAGCCCCGCCAAGACCAGCAGCACCTCTCTGCTCTGGCTGGCGGCATACACAGGAGCACGGGGTAGGCTCCCGCCTGGCTCCTGCTCGGCTCTTCTCCTGGGCACCGGGGACTTGCTTCGACGCCAGTCCCAGCACGGGGTAGGCTCCCGCCTGGGTCCATCACCACCCCTTTTGTACTGCTTTGTTCGCCATAAGTTGGCAGGGTATGCTCAGACGTGAGTCCCTTGCTCACTTTGCCACTGGATTCAAGCAAGCATGGCTGAAGACGGCTGAAATGCCAGAAACCGGTCCTAGGAAGCTTGTTTCCGGTCCAGGGAAGGCATGGCTTGGCAGTTCGGGCTGGACTGTTCCCATGAGGCACAGGGTCAGACTGATTTGCATATGGCCAGGTCTGAACTGGGGTGGCAGAGTGGGCTAAAGAACGGTGATGGATCAAACCCAGATCTGTTGACTGGGTGTGAGTGTTTGATTGGTGCTGATGCTCCGTCCATCACCACCCCCTTTTGTACTGCTTTGTTCGCCATAAGTTGGCAGGGTATGCTAAGACGTGAGTCCCTTGCTCACTTTGCCACTGGATTCAAGCAAGCCTGGCTGAAGACGGCTGAAATGCCAGAAACCGGTCCTAGGAAGCTTGTTTCCGGTCCAGGGAAGGCATGGCTTGGCAGTTCGGGCTGGACTGTTCCCATGAGGCACAGGGTCAGACTGATTTGCATATGGCCATGTCTGAACTGGGGTGGCAGAGTGGGCTAAAGAACGGTGATGGATCAAACCCAGATCTGTTGACTGGGTGTGAGTGTTTGATTGGTTCTGATGCTCCGTTTATCACCACCCCCTTTTGTACTGCTTTGTTCGCCATAAGTTGGCAGGGTATGCTCAGACGTGAGTCCCTTGCTCACTTTGCCACTGGATTCAAGCAAGCCTGGCTGAAGACGGCTGAAATGCCAGAAACCGGTCCTAGGAAGCTTGTTTCCGGTCCAGGGAAGGCATGGCTTGGCAGTTCGGGCTGGACTGTTCCCATGAGGCACAGGGTCAGACTGATTTGCATATGGCCATGTCTGAACTGGGGTGGCAGAGTGGGCTAAAGAACGGTGATGGATCAAACCCAGATCTGTTGACTGGGTGTGAGTGTTTGATTGGTTCTGATGCTCCGTCCATCACCACCCCCTTCTGTACTGCTTTGTTCGCCATAAGTTGGCAGGGTATGCTCAGACGTGAGTCCCTTGCTCACTTTGCCACTGGATTCAAGCAAGCCTGGCTGAAGACGGCTGAAATGCCAGAAACCGGTCCTAGGAAGCTTGTTTCCGGTCCAGGGAAGGCATGGCTTGGCAGTTCGGGCTGGACTGTTCCCATGAGGCACAGGGTCAGACTGATTTGCATATGGCCATGTCTGAACTGGGGTGGCAGAGTGGGCTAAAGAACGGTGATGGATCAAACCCAGATCTGTTGACTGGGTGTGAGTGTTTGATTGGTTCTGATGCTCCGTCCATCCCACCCCCTTTTGTACTGCTGGGTCTAGAGGGTGGCGCATCTTTTCCGGTCTGTCCCAGCACGGGGTATGCTCCCGCCTGGGTCTTCTATTCTTGCACAGGTCACCATGCACCACACGGGGCTCTCCCTCTCCTCATGGGAGCCCCGCTTCAGCCGGCGCTGACTTCCGTGCACACTCAGGCCCTGCCCACAGTCAAGGCTTGCAGGGTTCAGCTTCCAGGTCACCGTGGGCAGTGCGGCGGCCCTCAGAATGTGTCAGTGGCTCTTTCTGGCTGCAGTACTGGGTAGGCTCCCGTTTTCAGAAAAGTAACTGCGGGGTAGGCGCCCGCTTTTTAAATAGGACCAAAAACCGGCAAAAATGCGGGGTGGGCACCCGTGTTAAAATAATCAACAAAAGCGGGGAAATCCCCTTTTCAAAAATGCTCGCAGCTCCGTGCTGCAGTGAAAAACAGAAGCGCTGCTCCTCAAAGTCTGCACAAAAGCGCTTCCAGGCACTATGTTCCACAAAGTCCCCAGGAAGGCAGAATCAGAGGATCTTTGGGGCTGGGGAGACCCCAGCAAGGCGCAGGCAGGCCAGCACGCAGGGACCCACAGGAAACAGCAGCTGGGTCCCGCGGCGGTTCCTCCTGGCACAGTGTCTCCTCAAGAATACAAGCACAACAGAACACTTTCATGGGGTCACAGCCCCTTCTTTTATACACTGTTTTCCTTTGTCTGCAAGCACAGGGCTGGGGAAAACCAGATGCAACTGGTTTGGGGGAGCTTTGGAGCACTTTTTTGTGCTCAGCTCCTCTCTCCTTTGTCAGGTGGGGGCTAGGTGCTCAGAAGCACTACAGGAGGTGGAGCCAGCATTGTGGAGGGAAGGCACAGGCCTATTCAGGTCCCAGGTGCAACTCCTCCCTCTCATCTACATGCAGATCTTTCCATTCACCACCGGGCAGACTCACCCTGGCTCCTGGAATTCCCCACACCATCCAGCACCTGTCAATCACAAGCCAGACATGCACTCCACATCAGGCAGGCAGACACACAGCACACAGAAATGGCAACTCCTAAAAGTGGCACTTCTCCATCAGTCACAATAAATCTGCGCACACCATTGCACAGCATTTATTCTCACGAGTTTGCACATACTAAACTCGACCGTGCACTCCTCTCACACCAGGAATTACCATGGACACACATATCCCTGATGCATTCCTATGGGAGGGCAGGCCAATCTCATCACACGCACTCAGAGCGCGCTCTCACGCACTTTACACTGGGCCACAGTGCTAAAGTGCGCAGAGGCCAAAAACCATCAACACTACACAGGAAAAAGGCTAAGAGACATGCAAAAAGTTTAGGGGTGATCCTGCCAAAAGGGCCAAGTCCAACAACAACATTAAATAAGGAGACAAATATAAATAATTATAAGTCCTCCACACACATACAAACAAAAAGCAAAATGCTCCAAGTTACCATCACAACCACACCAGCTGACCAGGCTGGCGGAGAAGAAGAGGGAAACACGGAACACGACAAAGGAAGAAAGAGCACAAACAAGCAATGGGTGGCTTACACCCAGTCAGAAAGCAAGCAACTGGTGGCTTACACCCAACACATCATCCTTGGAGAAGGGCATCTAGTGAAAAGTGTAGAATGGGTGATAAACACCCCACAGGTGAAATACCAAGCAATAAACATAGAAATCGGCAAACTGCACCCCACTAAAGAAAATCACAACTACACCACTAAAAGGGCATATATAAGAAGAGAAAATGAACAGAAAATTACACTAAACTAGTGAATCTCCCAACAGCAAACGCATAGAAAGATGTGATCTGGGTGGACTGTACCACGAAGAAAATCAATAGTGCAGTCACACCTCAAGTAAGACCACTCATGAGAAAAATGCAAGGGGAATACACGCGCAACAACTTGGGCACAATAGAAAATGATTACACTGTAAATGGAAATCTTATAATGTAGCAACTGCAACAAACTAGTGAATCCTCAACCAACAAAAGCAAAGAAAGATACACTCTGGGTGGACTACACCATACAGAAAATCAATAGTGCAGTCACACCTCAAGTAAGACCGCACATGAGAAAAACGCAAGGGTAATACACGTGCAACAACTTGCACACGATAGAAAAAGATTACACGATGAGATCTGAAATGGTGATGTGACCTGGAATGAAAAAAATCAACAGAGGAAAAAATGAACCTAAAGAAAGATCACGCTTAGAATAACAGTTATGACACCATTTCTAGGGGGAGCCAACAGATAATAGTAAAACACTGTTGCTTCAATTCCGAAGCATAGCCTGAAGTTCAACACATTCTCGTGAAGAAAGAGAAATGCAGCACTGAAATCTGCATAGCGTCTCTGAGTTCAGACAGCAGTAGGGTTTTAGATCGGCATACAAACACATTAAACACCCATCTGGCTCCACTGACATTGAAATGAAAGCCACAGTGAAATATCCGGACTGGAACCGGAAAGATCGCTCCAATCAAAATGGCGGCACGCAGGGATGACACACGCTGGATGGCTCAAGGCGCGCAAGTGTTGGCAAGCGTCCTTGACCAGCTAGGATCCCACCATTCTAGGTTGGCAGCAGAAAGAATCAAAGAATGTCCAACAGCACACTCACGTGGAAGTGAGCGCACGCAGTGACCATGGACTCCTCGCGGACCATTTGAACATCTTACATTGATAGCGGTGAGAATGTGTGCTGAGCAACTTGATTCAAATGCTACATAACAATACAAATGACACACTGGTAACTTTAAACCCCCGAAGATGAGCCCAAAAATAAGTCTCACTGTATAAGAATGGGAGCATCCTTCTACCGATCTCATATTTTGAGCCATGACTATCCAACGGTGAAATCACAGGGTTAAAAAACAGCACCGTGTGAACGCGGGGTTGAAAGGGCATCAGGTTAAGTCAAAATCCATGTGAGAAATCTGGCGCATAGGACAAATGTTACTCTGTCAGTTAATCAGAATCCGCTGCTGCACTTACTACATAAGGAATGCCTCTTGACTTGTAGTGGATGTAACCAGTAGAAGGAAGCATACGCCCTGTCTAGGGTAAGGGTGGGCGGACAACTCCGTTCCGCCCACGGAATGTGCAGAGATTTGCCCTTCCGCCTCCCGCGATAATAGGCGGAGAAACAGGGCAAATCTCCGCACACTCGGGGCATAACGGAAGTTGGCTGCCCGCAGTATTAAATAAATGTGCAGTTCCCAGAAGACGACACGCTGGAGGAGGATGGAAGCCCAGGAACACCACCGATAAGGTAAGGTTATTTAAAAAGGTATTTTTTTATGTATTTAATACTGCGGGCGGGAGGCCGGCGGGAGGCGAGTTGTGCCCACCCTTAGTCTAGGGGCTGTCCGGTGAGTCTGGAGACTAGTGGGGCATCAGGGCGTAAAATCCTTAGGTAGGCTCTTATCTAGATAGTAACTCAAGTAGAAATTTCAACAGTAGAATCTTAAAGTAGATCCTCACGCATAGTTTCTGAAGAAAAATATCAAACTGGTCGCCAGTTCATGTTATAATGTAAGGAGGAGTAGACGTAGTTAGGTTAAAAATGAATACGTTTATTGTTCTTAGAAGTTTCCAGTAATTTCAGTAGTACAGATGTAATCAGCCCCATCAGGAGCAGCCTCCCTGCTGGTCAGCCCAAGATCCAACTGACACTTTCTCACACAGCAATCCGCACATTCCATTACATCACCATCCACACCAACATTCTACCCAACACATTCACACTGGCTGAGCAGCAGAGGCAGAGAAACAGGGAAGATGCATAAGAAAACCTAGATATAACGGCTGTGCAAGGAGGAACTACAGCAGGAAGCTCCGACCAAGCGTCATGTACCCTATAAAGTCACTGTCCACAAATATTGAATAATGTAAATTCGAGTCCCACTGTGAAACAGACAAAGAGGGGTGATAAAAAAGGTAAACTCTAAAGAAAGAAAAAGACTGATCCTGCTTTCCCTGTCTATTTGTTAAAGTGTCTTTTCTCCAAAACCAAGGTGCGACAGATAGTCCAGGCCCAAGCGAGAGCCTCGTCAGTACAAAAACAAAGGAGAATGTGGCTGCTCAAGAACCAATATCTACCTGTCCCCCTCGAGACCAAACAATACAATTAACATTGCTGCCCTGGAAGTAGACAAACCTACACAAAATTATAATGAACAAGGTCCAATCATTATGCTACAAGCAAAAAAGCACCCTGCCCGATCTAAAAAAGAAAAGAAATGTAAATGGAGATGTTGGACCACAAAATTTGCTGTTGAGGTGTCCCAGCAGGGCAGGGCTTCCAGTACAAAGTATGGATGTCTATCAGCTGGGGATTGCTGGAATTGGTTACACAGGGGATGTAAGGCTAGTGCCCAGCCTTAACCCCCTGGCCCTGATTTATATAAGGCCAGGAGAAATTAAGGGAGGTCTAGCTGAAGGGAAAAATAATTCCTCTGCAGCCAGAGACATTAATGCCATTAGAAAACATAATGAATGCTGCCTGGAATGTATTGACCTCTTTCCGGATATCAGCTCATAAATATTTCTAAACAGAGCAAGATTACCAGCCCTCTTCTATGCCATTCTAGAATTAAGAGTTGTTTTGTCAAGTGACATGAGGGCAATGAAATTGTTTAATCGGTCACTTGGGTGAGGTTTAAATAGGAATAGTGCCTACTCTTCTAGGGTCAAATGTGCACTTCCCAGTATGGCTAGATTGAGTTTCAGCCATATAGATGATTTCCGTATCATGGTGAGGGATAAAAAAGGTAGATTTCCCGTATATAAGGAGTATCGGACCTATATTATGTTAGCATGATGCATCTATGCGTACCATTCCCTGTTTGATATATATGCTATTGCTTGGAGGAAACTCGTTTATTTCCTCCCTGTATAGCTATTGCTAAAAGAGTAGGCCGAGAACCATACAGACGCCATCTTCTGAACATATGCTCGAGCACGGGCCGTGATCACGCATTGATCACGTGCAGTTGTCAGGCCCCAGTTCGTTTGAGGTACTGGTAGCAGCTGAAGGTAGGCTGTTTACTCGACTGTTCTAAGACTCAAGGTCGCATCTGCCTTTGGGAGCGATAAGTGCATTCCTGGAGGCGCCGTGTCTACACTCCCAGGCACCCAGACGAAAGGGAGTCACCCCTCCTGACCTCATCAGTAATAGATAGTCAAGCCTTTGTACTGGTCTGATGTGTGCCATATATGGTCCTTTCCTGGAGCTCGAGGGCCAACTGGTGTTTTTCCTTTTACAGTGATTGTATGTATTGAACCGAAAAGTATATAACCTCATGTTTGAATATGAGCCAACAGTCTTCTCGGCACACCTGATGGGTGAGGTTCGGAGAGGCTCCTCTATAGAGTATTTTGTTTAATAAATGATTGAATCTTCTTCACTGACAACTGACTGATTATTTGGTAATGGTGTTGGGACTATTGGTAGGTATAATCCTTTAGTTTATTTTTATGGTACATCAGTTGGCGACTCCACCGGGACTCCGTGACTGGGTCGTCCTTCCCGTAAACGGGTGGTAAGGACAAGGGGTAATTCTGGTCGAGCGGGTGGACGGGAGAAGGATCCTTTTAAATGTAGACATCTTTGATATGAACTTACTCCACTCTCACAATCAGAGTATCCCCAGCTGCTAGTGACCCTTCACCGGAGTCCTACGGGCGTAACCCAGGAGCTGACCGTGTTGGTCTTCAGGAGTCGGCAGTGGAGAACATGCCATTGTACCTGTGTGCACCAGGTGAGTGGAATTGTTTTGATGTTCTTGGCATGCACTGTTGAGCAGTGCTTTTGAAGCAGTTAACTGTGTAAGTATTTGGTGGTCAGTGTACCACGGAGAATCTTGGGGGTCTGACGGGGCAGCATTGTGGTGGCTGCACGTATAGATGCTCCACGGACCTTTTGTGAATAATAGAGACGCCGATCGGATGCCCGGTGTGGCACGTGTGGTGCGCACCCTGCCGGACTGCTCTCGGAAAAGCCTGTGGCTGTACCTGGGTAGCCTTGGGAACACATCTGAAGCGGTGCTAATGAAGCGGTCTTAGTCAGAATAGTCCCAAGAGTGAACCAGGAAGGCTGCGGGATGGTCTGTAGGTCAGTCTGTGGTTATACCTGTCGGACGGTCTCTTGGTAGTCTTTGGACTGCTTGATTTCGGTATCTGTCGGTCTTGGAATCTGAATTTGATTGATTCTCCACGAACAGGAATCAACGGGCTCTGTTCTTTGTTTGAAAGGACGTCACTTTGAATATCTTTGTATGTATATATATTATTGTCTTGTGTATGTTTGAATGAGCGTGAGGTGGTATGTTTTGTGAATGTTTGAACATGGCCATGTTTGGAAGTTTATTTTTATGATCGAATGAGGAACACGTGACGACAATCAACATGCCGGGTTTTAGCATATTGAGTTGTTTTGGATGTTGTTGCCGCCCTAATGATACGCGTTTGGTTGAAAGTCAACCTGCCCCGCCTGAGGGCAGCCCAAGTTATGATATGTATGTAAAGCATGGTATTACACCTCTCTTGTTTAATACACTATGGCATAAATATACTAAAGATAATGTGGAATTGCAATGGCTTTTAACCGGGTCTTTTGATGAAAAAAAGATAAATTTCCTGGAGGATCGATTATTTTCTAAACGTAGTCGACAGTCATTGTTTGACTCCCTAAACCTGTGGCAGAAGGAAGCAAAGCGTAGACGTATGCGGGAGGAGAAAGTATGCAGGATGAAAGGAAATCAGACGATTACGCAGAAAGCTATAGCTTATGATAAAGCACAAACTGAACAAAGGATTGATTGTGCAGATAGACAATTTAGATTGCAAGTGGATAAGACTTATGTGGCTAGGACTGAAGCGGAAGATGAGATAGAGGATTTATTGGATACTCGTCCACCTCCACCTTATGCTCCACAGCGTATATATCCCGTTGTTCCCCCGACTCTAGTACAGGCCCCTTCAGCTTCCGCCCCTGTTGTTTCCTCTTCCCTTGCCTCTCCGGGAACGTCCTCCGTTTTGTCTCCCTCAGTGTCTAAGACGGCTACCTTATGGCCTGTTACACTGCCGTCTTCCGTTCTGTCCACAGCTGTTTTGTCTCCCCCGACCACTGTGTGGACTTCCCTTTCTGCGAGCACGACCCCATCTCCAGCTGTTTCGACTCCATTTCGTGCTCCGGGGGATTTCTACGCACGGAAGTTGTTTACCCGTTCGGCTGTAGGACAGAATGAGAAACAGATGATTGAGAATCAGTCATCCCAGTGGATGCAACAGCCTATTTACACTCTGATATATGGAACACGCTTCAAGACTATGAGCCTGTTATGCAGCAACATGCCTTGACGTGGCTGCACGTATTATTACTCTCTGGGAACATTGTTTTCCAAGAGGGATGGCCCCCCAAGTGATGTATGACATCCGGGACAGGGCTCATAAGTCAGAACTTAGCCCAGATGAAGTGTATAGAAATGTGGATGTTTTATTAAATTATCGAGAACAGATGCATCAGAAGTGTCCCTCGTGGGACACTCAGCATCCTATGCAAGAAGTTCATCCTATCCTTCATCCTGAAACCTCCTAAAGGATGACCATGGCGTGGTGACTAGACCTCGTGTAGAGGCCCGAGTGCAGGAGCAATGGGTTTACACCCCCTGGAAGAGGAGTGAACTCCTCTCGCTAAAATCACAATTATCCGACCCCGTAAGATTCCCACGGCTTATTATAAAGAACTCACAGAAGCTGCCTCTTCGGCCGTCATGACCTTAGCTGACATAGAGCTATTTTTTGCATTGTTAGTTCCCGTTGACGAATGGCGTCAGGTGCATGATCAGGACCATGCTCAAGAATTAGGCGAAACATGGGAGCAGATAAAAGAATGGGACAAGGATCGTAAGCCTGGAGATAAGCCGAAACTTGAATTATTGGCATTACCTGGCCGTTTTATCACTTACATGCTTTCCTTAATTCCGCCTCGTAAGGTGGATTGGGACAAATTGACCGCATGTAAACAGAAGAAAGATGAAAGCGTTTCTGATTTTTTTCACTAGATTTGAGGGCATATTTATTGATTTTAGTGGACAGGATTTATCGTTGGAAGGCGGTTTACGATTATTTGTTTATCGTTTTGTGACCAATTTGTTACCAGAAGTATCTGCACGGCTACAAGCCGCTGCAAGTACCTGGACCACTTCCACGCCCTCGGTAATATTGAGTATGGCCCAATATTACGAACATAGGGAAAATGAGAGTAAGGATAAGATGGAAAAGAGAACGAATGATCTTAAAACACAGGTGTTATTGCAACAAGTTGTTCAAGGATGAGGCAGAGAGAGAGGCGGTAGAGGGTCCGTCCCGAGGGGGGCGGGAACTGGACGAGGCAGAGGGCCGGTTGTCGTTTTGGGAATAAATCAGTGTGCTTATTGTAAAGAGGAAGAGCATTGGCGATTTCAGTGTCCGTTGTTGCAGACCCAGAACGGGGCTATGAGAAGTAGAGGAAGAGGGCGAGGAAGTGTGGATCACAGTGATATGCGACGAGAAGAGGCGACGCAAGTTGGACAAGAAAATAATTATTTTGATAATCCAAGAGGTAGGCAGTATTATAATGAGGAGTGTGTAATGGACGCGACCGAAGGGTATGCTTATACATTGGATAGCCATGGACAGAGTGAGGGCCAAGTGTCAGTACCCGTTGATCAGCAAGGGACTTATGTAGAGGCGCATTTGATGGGGACATCTGAAAAGTTTTTAATTGATACGGGTGCAATGAATAGATCTATTTCTCGTACGGGTGCAATGAATAGTTCTATTTCTCGTTCCCTGGTCCCAGGGGCTGCTCTGTCCGGGTACAATAATGTTTTGGTAGGATTCTCGGGAATTCCGGTGGTGAGCCCCATCTTCAAACCTATTCCTTTTACAATTGGTCCTATTACGATAGACTCCCCGTTTCTTTTGACTTCCCATTGTGGCGAAAATTTGTTGGGCTTGGATTTGTTGAAGAAATTACATGCTAAGATTCATTGTTCACCTGATGGTGTTTACTTGACTATTAATTCTCTTGGGAAGCATACTTTGCAGTGTTTCACTAAAAATGAACCCCTCCCTCCTGAGTTTGCTGCTATTCCAGCAACATTGTGGACCACTGATGACACAGATGTAGGATTATTAAAGATTCCGCCCGTTTCTATTACTTTGAAGCAAAATGCTCGGCTTCCCCGTATACCTCAGTACAAAATTTCTCCGGCTGGCGAGAAGGCTTTGCTCTCCATCATACAAGATTTGGTAAAAAGGGGTGTGGTGGAAGAGACAGCTGTTAATGTGTGCAACAGCCCCATTTTGCCTATCTTAAAGAAAGCCCCTGTTGGAAGCGATCCTGACTATGCTGATACCTATCGGTTTGTGATTGATTTGCGTAAAATCACTAAAATAGTGGTGCCTCAATACCCAGTGGTTTCAGACATCACTACTACTCTCACTAGGATTCCTCCTACTGCTAAATATTTCTCTGTGATCGATTTAAAAAATGCTTTCTTTAGCTTTCCGATTCATCCTGATAGCCGTCATATTTTTGGCTTCTCATTATCTGGTCGCAGCTTCCGGTTCTGCCGTGCTCTCCAGGGGTACACAGAGAGTCCTAGTATTTATAGTCAAGCTTTGAAAACATTGTTGGATCATTTGGTCTTGTGTCCTGGTAATGTACTGTTGAAATACGTAGATGATTTGTTTGTGGCCTCTGATACCGAGGAAGGTTGTATGAAGGCCACTGTACAATTATTGTCTCATTTAGCTGCTAATGGCAATAAAGTATCCCTTTCTAAATTTCAATATTGTCGACAGGAGGTGACCTATCTCAGTCACCTACTGTCGAAGGAGGGGAGGAGACTAACCCCTGAGCATGTGACTACCATTTTTAATATGTCTGTACCTCGTACACAGCGTGATGTTTGTGCATTTCTCGGCATCACTTCTTACTGTCGGCAATAGATCCCTAATTTTTCCCTTCTTACTTAACCCCTTCTGTACTTAATCACTAAAGATGTGCATGAACCTTTACCCTGGACTGATGCTTGTCAAGATGCTTTTGACTCTTTGAAATCTGCGCTTTGGTCTGCACCTGTTCTTGGTACTCCTGACTACCGAAAACCGTTTGTGCTTTACGTACACGAGGTGGACGGTTGCTTGCTTTCTGTGTTAACACAAGGATTTGGTGGTAAGCAGAGACCTTGTGCCTATTTCTCGGCGGTGTTCGATATTTTCGCCAGAGCACTCCCTAGCTATTTAAGAGCTACTGCTGCAGTTGCGGTGGCTATTCGGCAGTCGGAAGGGCTTGTTCTAAACACTGGCCTCACAGTGATGGTACCGCACACTGTGGATACATTATTGAACAAAACAAAGACCCAGCACCTTACGAGTGCGCGTCTTACCGGATCCGAATTGACTTTGTTTGATCCACACATTACGATTAAACAATGTGCCACTCTGAACCCTGCTACGTTACTACCCCTCCCTTCGAATGAAAAGAACAATGATGTTCATGATTGTATATTTCGGACTGAGGAAGAAACGAAGGGACGGGTAGACCTGACTGACACTCCTCTATCTGACCCTCAAGGGGAGTTGTACGTCGATGACTCTTGTTTCAAGTTACCAGATGGTACGACAATTGCTGCATATGCGATAACTACTCGTCACACTATAGTTGAGGCTTCTTGAGTACCCTATCAGTCAGCACAGGCGGCTGAATTAGTGGCACTGTTTCAGGCCTGTGAGTTAAGTGAAGGACTGAGAGTAAATCTTTACACTGACAGCCAGTACGCCTTTGGTGTGGCTCATAGTTTTGGCCGACTTTGGGCAGAAAGAGGTTTTCTTACTTCTCATGGTCACCAAATACAGCATGGCCCCTTGATTTTGCAATTACTGACAGCATTGACGTTACCAGAAATAGTGGCTGTAGTAAAATGTAGTGCACACAAGGCAGTGGTTGATGCAGTGGGGGAGGGTAATGCCTTTGCCGATCAAGTAGCTAAGGAAACTGCGAAATCCAAATTGACCTCAATGTTTGTGACTAGCTCTGCTAGGTGGGTGGCTGAAACAGAGATGTTTGATAATACCATGGAGAGTGTCCGAGAAATACAGAAAGAAGCTACCCCTATTGAACTGGCTCACTGGAAAGAGCGAATTAGGAGGTTAGATGCAGATGGTTGTTGGACTGATCTGACAGAAAAGCAGCGGTGGCTGTTGCCTAATGCATTAGTGAATGCGGTGGTGACAATGCACATGGTTCAGCTCATATTGGGGTGAAAGGTATTTGTGCATTATTAGATCCTGTATGGTACAATCCCAATATTTCTAGGACCGCTGCTCATTTGGCACAATATTGCATGGTTTGCTTACAACATAATCCAGGTGGCAGGGAGCCTGTTCTGAGTGGAAGCTTTGCACCACCATCTTTGCCTTTTGAGGTGCTTCAAATGGATTATATCCGGCTGGAGCGCGTTAACAATTTGAAGTATGTCCTGGTCGTGGTATGCGCTTTCAGTAAATGGGTGGAAGCCTACCCGACAAAAGAAAACACTGCTTTGGCAACGGCAAAGGCGTTGGTAAAGGAGTATTTCCCTCGCTACGGATTGCCACGTGTGATCTGGAGTGACAACGGAAGACATTTTAATGCAGAACTCATCACACATATGTGTAATGGACTACAGATTAAACAGAAATTCCATGCGGCTCGACAACCCCAGTCCGCTGGGTTGGTCGAGAAGTATAACGGGATATTAAAGGTCAAATTAGCTAAAATTCAAGAAAGTACTGGATTTAAGTGGCCAGATGCTCTGCCGCTGGCATTAATGTCAATACGAGTTACCCCACATTCTCGTTCTGGTTTTTCTCCGTATGAGGTCATTTTTGGGCGCCCTGCTAATGTTTGGGGCATCCCGAGACCCAGAACGTTTCGTGATATAGAGTATCCTATGCTGACAGACTATTTGTATGCTTTGACTAAAGATCTTCGTTCCATTCATCAACAAGTCTCAGCAGTTTTACAGCCCCTGCAGGAGGGTTCGGGACATCGCTTGGAACCAGGACAGTGGGTTCTGGTCTGTAATTATCAGCGAAAATCCAGTTTGGATCCTCGATGGTCTGAACCGTTTCAAGTCTTGTTGGCCACGCGGATGGCGGTAAAAGTGAATGGCAAGCGACACTGTATTCATGTGTCACATCTGAAAAAACTACCCCTCCCACTTCCATATGATCAGCGAATCCAGGACGGGGTTCTGACTCAGGAGAGTGAGCGAGTTCCTCGATTCATCCCTTTTTCTGACGCCCAGGTAATTGGAGAAGGGCAAGGAGAAGGTGCACCGGGCTCGGAAGGGGCTCTGTCATCAGCACAATTGATCGCCCCAGATTCTGTTGTTCATACAGCTAACCCAGAGGCTCGCAGTACCCCTGTTTCACCGGATTCATCATCCTCTGTTTTGTTCTCTGATCAAGAAGTGCCTGGCCATACTCGATACAACCTGCGGCCCAGAAAACAACACGGTACACCAGGTGAACATGATAGGAGATAGGGAGACACTTGAGTGATAGAGTACAGACCTGTGCTATGAATGTCTGTTAGATACGCTTCTGGTGTACTGAGCAAGACACTGGACTGACCGCGCTGAGAGCCTTGAACATTTGTTTGCTCTGTTCAGAAAGAAAGACTGAATTTCATGTTCGAAGGGGCCCCGGTTGTGTTTTCTTCAAGGGTTGTGGGAGAACATAACTCCAACATGAGAAGTTTGTTTTGGTATTATCTGTGATGAACGATAGGAGCCTGCCTGTGAGGCTCTTAACGGACACAGGAAAGAAGTACCCTCTGGCAGGTTGGATTGCATTGCCCTAGTTTGTTGTCGGACTTTTAGTTAGCATGTATCCCTTTGCTCGTTTTGTTCCTGAAGAGGAACGTCCTTTTGTACCACGCTATTTTCCTACATCTATGCCTGTTTTTTCTAGTTGGACCAATCATGTTAAAATTGCATTTATAGCTACTATAGCAATATTGCTAATTATATTATTGGGAGTATTCATATATCTAGAATTTCGCCACCCTATGCATACTGTTTTAGGAACAACTACCCCACCTCCGGAACATGTGTTTCATGCTTTAGCCCCTCATAAGGAAAGGCATTGTCAGACCTATGTGAAAAACGCATTCATTGAAATGCTTCATCAACCACACAGTGCCACCAATACTACGAATTGTTGGGGTTGTGGTCTTTTACCATCTGTTATGCACAAGCACGACTTATTCATTCTCTACCTTTGTCTCATCTGGGAAGTTGCGAGGCTTGGTTCAAATTGCTTTCCATGATGTATATGCATTACACTGTGGACGCTCGAAGGTGTTCAGAGAGAGATTATGAAATGATATTAGCTTATATTGAGGTTCATCAAGGATTCAACCCCGATGGGAATAATGGAGAGGGAACCTTAGATCCGAATGCCTGTATGAATATGTATATAACTCACGAAAATACCACTTGGTTGAAAAATGAAATTTTGGACTTTGTTGAATTCAATTTCACTCAATATTATCGACACTTTCAGGACCGCAATGTTACTGAAGATAGGGCTATTCCAGTGCCTGTATTAAACAGCACCTCCACGTTTTGTATTCAAGGAGCAGGGTACATATCAATAGGGAAAAGCCGATGTAATTACACTTATCAGTTGCGTACCTTTAGCAGCCCTCTGTTGTTAACCCCTCCTAATGTATATTTTGTCTGTGGAGAAAGTGCCTATACTTGGCTTCCACGAGGTTGGAATGGACGTTGCTACCTGTCCTTCCTGTACCCTCCAGTCTATAGTGCCCCATCTGATTAGCACAAGGATCACCGACTAGATAAACGTAGCGTGCTTATTAGGAGAAATAAAAGAGTGATAGATACCACTGATATTGATCAGACCGATACTCCACTGCAGCATTTCACCGACATTATGAAGGGAGTGTTACCCTTTTGGGGGCCTATGATTACTAGCCAAGAAGTACGACGCTTGTCTAGAGTAGTTGAAGGGGTAATTAACACTACTGCAGGAATACTGACCAATATAACAGTAGAGCTACAGGCGACCAGACTCGTTTCGCTTCAAAACCGTATGGTTTTGGACGTTATCTTGGCAGATCGAGGAGGAGCATGCCATGTGATCGGCAGCTCTTGCTGTGTTTATATTCCTGACTCCGCCCCCTCCATTCATTTGGCTATACAGAAGTTACATCGTTTAGCTTCTGAGATACATGTAGAAACTGGTACGTGGTCTCTCTCTGGTTGGTTCTGGGGTTTGCTGTCTACTTGGGGATGGAAAATTTTGATGGTGCTGGCATGTATAGCCGGTATCATATTCACGTGTTGTGTTTGTGTGCAATGTGGACCTGCATGTTGCTCTTATTGCGCGACAAAACTCACTTCCTCTGTGTCTGGTCCATCCCCAACAGCGGTAAAAGCTCAGCTAGTTCAGCAGGAGCTCAAAGACCTAATGCAGATTGATGAGGGAATATTTGATGATTGAACCGTTTTAGTTAGCTACATCATGCTAAAAGGGCCGTTCTGAGGGATAAAAAAGGTAGATTTCCCGTATATAAGGAGTATCGGACCTATGTTAGGTTAGCATGATGCATCTATGCGTACCATTCCCTGTTTGATATATGTTCTTTTGCTTGGGGAAAACTCGTTTATTTCCTCCCTGTATAGCTATTGCTAAAAGAGTAGGCTGAGAACCATACAGACGCCATCTTCTGAACATATCCTCGAGCACGGGCCATGATCACGCGTTGATCACGTGCAGTTGTCAGGCCCCAGTTCATTTGAGTTACTGGTAGCAGCTAAAGGTAGGCTGTTTACTCGACTGTTCTAAGACTCAAGGTCGCATTTGCCTTTGGGGGCGATAAGCGCATTCCTGGAGGCACTGTGTCTACACTCCCAGGCACCAAGACGAAAGGGAGTCACCCCTCCTGACCTCATCAGTAATAGATAGTCAAGCCTTTGTACTGGTCTGATGTGTGCCATATATGGTCCTTTCCTGGAGCTCGAGGGCCAACTGGTGTTTTTCCTTTTACAGTGATTGTATGTATTGAACCGAAAAGTATATAACCTCATGTTTGAATACGAGCCAACAGTCTTCTCGGCGCACCTGATGGGTGAAGTTCGGAGAACCTCCTCTATAGAGTATTTTGTTTAATAAACGATTGAACCTTCTTCACTGCCAACTGACTGATTATTTGGTAACGGTGTTGGGACTATTGGTAGGTATAGTCCTTAAGTTTATTTTTATGGTACATCAATGGGGTGAATGTACTGCACTGCTCAAGCTTAGTCTGGGAAGTCATCTCATCATCAGGGCAATATCAGCCACAAATTCCTCCCTCGACACCGGTTGCCCCCCTAATCACAAATCATTTGCAAGGGCATCAAAGAGTGAGCCCTTATAAGAATTTGAGTATTACTGCTTGTAACAATTCCAGGTCAATCAGGCTCTTAAACTCTGGGAACAAAGAAATCAGGTTGACCACAATGACTGGACATAGATAGCAGCAACGCTGGCAACTAAACCTGGAAACCATCCTAGATACGACTCTGATTGAGTATGGAAGAGTTTGTCACATGAGTCTACTACTTTGCGTCCTACTGGGCAATCCAGGGCCATTATTATGAACAAGTTTAATAAAGACAATTTTTACGTATTATCATGGAATATAGCAGGCATGGGTAGTAAAATAGAGGGTGAGGATTGGTGGAAGTTGATTGCGCAATACATCATTTGCTGCTTCCATGAAATATGAGCCCTGGAGGGTATTAGCGTTAATGGATTTCTAGATTGCAGTAACCAAACCACACGCTCTCAGAGGGGTCCGCCCTCGGGCAGGCTCACTGTCTGGGTCATGTAAGCGCAACTTGGGGCGGCTAAACTGTCCTCTAATGTTCAGTATGTGAGGATTTGGCTTACTGGCCCAGAAGATGGGATGATGGCTATAGCGAATGTTTATATTCCACTGGGGTAGTCCCCAGAGGTACAGGTGATTTGGAGGAATTTAGTAACTTGCATTGATAATATTAGGGAGGATGAAGCCATTCGCAAGTTATTTGGGGAGGGTAAAGGGGCAAAGTATGTGTCCATCGGATGTTATCAGCAATGAAGTCATATAGGAAGATCGTAGTTTGGGTATTCCTGAGTCAGCCTTGAGCAATTTTAAATCCACCGAGAAGGGAGGCGCATTCTCTGAGCTTCTGATAAACTACCACCTTTGCTTTATTAATGGTTGCACTCTCTCAGATAGCACTGCTAGGGCAACTTTTAATAATGGTAGAAATTGCATCAATAATTGATTATATTTTAATTAATTTAGAGGGCTGGGAAAGTGTGCGTGATATGACAGTTGTCAGGAAAGTGGAGAGTGATCATGATCCTGTGGTACTTTCCTTAGAATTATGCCTAATGCAGGGAGCTGTCGAAAATAGCCCAGAGGATAAGATAGAGCAGGGAGAAATATTTACAAAAACTGCCATTGGTAGAAAGTATATTGATTAAGTATGGTTCTGTAATTTTGAACGTTCCTTGTTGGTGCAACCCTAGCATCCTACAATAAGATGGCAGAGGAGCTGAAGGTCCTGTGGTCTAACCCCATTGGGCCCGCAGTTTTCTTGTTGGATAGTTGGAAAAGGAGCATACGGGTTACTTGGTATGGTGAGGAATGCAATTGAATGAAGGGAGTTGTATCATCTGCTCTAGTGCAATCACACCATAGCCCACAAAGCAAATTAGTATTCAGGGAATGTAGGGCTGATTATAAACGACTTCTGAGAACCAAGAAGCTGTTCTACCAACAGACTCTGGGAGGAATAGAAGGATGCTGCACAGGAAAAATAAATCCCAAAAAGTCTTGGAATTAGTATCACGGGTGGCGAGGGGCTCAGTGTACATTATAGAAACTTATATTGGGGCATCTGTTTGGACTAGCCACTTTAGTAACTTATATAGTACCAATCCTACAATCCCCCTGTCAGCCCAAGCGAACAACTGCTGTTGGCCTTGTCTAATTGACATCTTAGTAGCAGAGGTGGTGAGAGCCCTGACTGATCAAAGAAACAAAGCCTCAGGCAACGATATAGTGCCTATTGATATATATTGGGAAGAGCCATATTTGTGGACCAGCATTCTTACTAGAGTGTTCATTTTGCCACTTGCTGAAAATGCTGTACCCGCAGCGTTTCGCTCGGCTATTATTGTGCTGATCCATAAGAATGGTGATCGAACCAGCCCATCCAACTATCATGCCATCTCCCTTCTGGGGGGTGCAGGAAAATGTTTGGAGAAAGTCCTGCTCACCCTCCTCCAGGGGGGGCCGATACCCACAACATTTTGACTGAAGTGCTAGCTGGATTCAGGCCCAGCAATGGGACCATTGACCAGGCTCTCTGGTTATATATGATCTTCTATACATTTACGATGATGAGGAAGTCATCGATGTACCTAATATTTATGGACTTGAAAGCAGCTTTTGATTTAGTTGATAGAGAGAAGCTGTGGAGATCCCTGGTTGACCTTGGTGTTGACCCCTCGCTAGTAATGACCATACAGGTCCTACATACTAGTAAACCGGCCGAAGTACAGTATGGGCCTGGCGAGGAGTGTGCTGTACCCTTCCCGGTAGTAAAAGGTGTCCGGCAAGGGTGCGTGCTGGCTCCCTTGCTATTTAACCTTTTTTGAATGATGCAGTTGACTATTTGATGGAAGACCCCATATATATTCCAACTGTAGCCGGAAAGCAGGTGCCTATATTATTATACACAAATGGCGCAGTATTGATGGCACAAACAGAAAATGCCGCCCATAGGCTGCTAACATGGTTTGTGGAATATTGTCACAAGAAGTTGCTAACCATTAATGGCAGCAAAACAAAGTGTATGGCATTGAGACCCTTCCCCTGTTTTAAGCGAAAGCCTTCGGTTGCAGGTATACCCCTGGATACTGTTAAGCAGTTTGACTAGTTGGGAATTCGATTTACAGAGAATTTGCGATGGGGCAGTCAAACACAGAAGGCTACGCTAGTTTTGAGTGACTGGAGCAGTTTTAAAGTTTAGACATAAGGCTGATACTGTCAGAAGTATCAGTATCATTTTACAAATATATAAGCAAAGGGCAGTGGTGGTCACACTGTACAGTGTGGAACAATCGGGGTTTGATAATCTCCACCGACTCCAAGTAGTTGAGAATCATTTCTTCTGAAATTTGCTGGGGCTTCGGCTAGGTACCCCTCTAGCGGCTTTGTACGCGAAGCTTGATTTTACTATTATATCAGAAATGATCACGTTGAGGCCAAATCTTTACTGGGTTAGACTTGTAAGAAACTCTAAGACCACAGTTTTTTTAGAAACCCTAGAGGAAGTAATAGCTAGATGCTCCTGCCGAGGCCATACATGTCACATGTTCAAGCATTTTAAAGAAGCTACAGTTGGTGTCTTTGTGGAAAGCTCCTTGTAGTATTAGACATGATACTGCAGATTTGATTAAAGAACAGTATCATGAATACACACAGATAAAAAAATGCTGGGAGCTAAAGCCGGGATTTCTTATGAGTAATTATTTCAGTAACACCTATGGCCTTACATGTCCAGAATATGTAGACATGCTATACCCTGAATTGAAGCAAACATTGTATTTACGATTCCAGCTAGGTATCCTCCCAACCAGAGATTTCCTTATACATATATATATTATCTACTGGCGGTCGCCAGTAGATAGTTATAGTTAGGACCGTGTTTCCATAGGAAATGTGAAAACTCTATTTTAAATAACTTTGGCGCCGGTTGACGAATCCTCGCGAAATTTTCAAAACTAATGGGGCGCTCCGCTCAGCTTCTACCCTTAAAGTCTCGGGGTGATTCGTCAAGCGGGGGCTGAGAAAAAAGGGGGGTCCCAAAACGCGTTTTCCCCATGCATTTTGCCGTAGGACCTTTAGTCGAAGGTACAGCCCGAACGGCTGAACAGAATTACTTGAAATTTGGCAAAGAGGTAGTCCTCAGGTCAGGCATGTGCCTTTTGCATATATGGAGTCAATCTGTTCAGTATTTCCTGAGAAAATTGCAGTTAAAAGTACATAAATATCTATAGGCGCGCACCATGCGCACACGGTGCGCGCACCCTAACGTGCGCGAGCGTAATTCTGATTGGTGGTTACATGTCAGTCAACGTTCGAACGGTCGAAATCAGGAAGTGTCGTCCGCCATTTTGTTTGTTTTGGGTGCGACAGTGAAAAAGAGAGGTGGCGAACGTGAAAAGGGGGCAGGGTAGAGAGTTCCTGACCCCCCTAGCCTTTGTAAGGGGGTTCCTGAAGGACCCCGAAGGGTGAAAAAAACTTTTTTTTTTTTTTAAATTGCGGAGTGCGCGCACGGTGAAAAACCTTAAAAAAATATATATAATAATACATACATAACTTAGCATTTAAAAAAACGTACAAATTCACTTAAAAAAACATAGGTTTCACATACTATGGTATAGTTAGGTGGACATTTCACGCGTAAAAAACCAATGAAATTCCCCCGTTATAGTTAGTTGAGATAACTATAACTCGCGCGACCGCCACTCTATCACAAGGATGATGTCATCAGTGATGTCATGAGTGATGCCACTGACCATGTCATGAGTGATGTAATATGTGACGTCATGAGCAGAGGATTGCGGGCGCGCGAGTTATATCTCAACTAACTATAACGGGGGAATTTCATTGGTTTTTTACGAGTGAAATGTCCACCTATAACATGTGTGAAACCTATGGTTTTTTAAGTGAATATATATATATATATATATATATATATATATATATATATTACCTACTGGCGGTCGCCAGTAGGTAGTTATAGTTAGGACCCTGTTTCCATAGGAAATCCGCAACATTCTATTTGGAATAACTTTGGCGCCGGTTGACGAATCCTCGCGAAATTTTCAAAATAGGTGGGGCGCTACACTCCGCTCCTACCCTGAAAGTCTCGGGGGGATTCGTCAAGCGGGGGCTGAGATAAAAGGGGGGTCCCAAAACGCGTTTTTCCCATGCATTTTTCCATAGGACCTTTAGACACAGCTACAGCCCGAACGGCTGAACAGAATTACTTGAAATTTGGCAGAGAGGTAGTCCTCAGGTCAAGGAAGTGCCTTTTGTAGGTTTGGTGTAAATCTGTTCAGTAGATTCTGAGAAAATAGCCTTTAAATCAATATATATATCTGAGCCAGCTTACGGTGCGCTTACCGTACGCGTACGGTGACGTGCGCGAGCGCGATTCTGATTGGCTCTTAGATCTTAGTAAACATTCGAATCGGTCGAAACCAGGAAGCGGCGGCCGCCATTTTGTGTATGTCACTCAGAAAAAAAAGGGTGATAACTTGAAAAGGGGGCAAGGAAGAGAGTTACAGACCCCCTAACATTTGTAAGGGGGTCAAAGAAGGACAGAAAAGTACAAAGAAAACATTTATTGATTTTAAAAAAAATCGCGGGGTACGCGTATGGTAAGCTCACCGTACGCGTACGGTAAAAAAAAAAAAAACAATGAAATGAAATGCAGATTTAAGTGTTTAGATATTAGGGGGCTCTGAAAAGAGCTGTTGTGTTTATGAAGTGATTTTTTATTGGTACCTACAAGTAAGTACCGATGCAGAGTCTAAGGTTCAAGAGGAAGACTCTGTTCCCTTCATCAGTGAAGTGTACACCATCTCCTCTATAAATGTCTTGCATGTCGTAACGCAAGTTGTTGTGGTAAATGGAACCCATACCATAGTCACGGAGGAAAGCAGAAACAGATTTGTTGACGTGCTTTCTTGCTTTGTCAATCTGTGGACAAAAATGATTGGACCAGTTCCATTTTTGCCTTTGGCATATGTTAGAATACGCAAAGGCAGTTTTAGGGAAAAGTGAAAACAGTTGTGCAAAGGTCTCCTTCATAAGCATTTCCAGACCTACCCCAGTCAAAGTGCCTAGGTCATTGCCACCACAGTGCACTATTATGAGGTCAGGGTGTTGGATTTGCATGAAGGATTTCACCAATGGCATCAATTGGTGCCACTTTAACCCTCTCTGACCAATCCATTTAATGTCTACATTTGGAAAAGCAAGGTCTCTCACCATATCTGTTTTCTCTGCATACTTTTCACTCCAGAAGACATAGCTGTGCCCTACAAACCACACTGTGAACATCTTCAAAGGAGAACTGGATGCACTCAGGAGGTGTAATTCAGTAGAATGGTAAAAAGAAATGAAAGACAGTTTGGAAATGGAGGCATACATATTTTTTTTATAAAAAAAAGAACTGATTGGCTGTTTCATACCATTCTAGAATAAAAACTAGGCTGTATGTGTAAATTTATAGAAGCATGTTTTGTATTGGTACAGAAAAATGTGTTACCAAAGAACAGTACTATGGATTTGCTGTTAGGTTTGAAAAGTCAAGCACTCCTGCTCTTTGGAAATGAAACATTGTGTGGCGAACTTCTGACCTAACTCCACACAGCAGTGTTCCATGAGCTGTTGCTATGGTAGCAGGCAGAAGTCAAGTTGGGGGAAGGGTACTAGGCAGAAGTCAAGTTGGGGGAAGGGTACTTTTGGAAAAGGGTTGGTTTTCAACCAATAGAAATGTGTGATTACATTTGAAAAAAAGGGGGAAGCACTGAGATTTGAAATTAACATGTATATGTGTGGAAAAAGAGAGGGAAAGTTTGCCATTATCTGGTTCTGCTGAGAGGAGAGAGGTGAACAGAACAGAGATCCTGGCTCTGATAATCTGCTGTTTGAGTGCCACATTTCTTTTACAATTAACTAATTTTAAAGGTGAGTTTAGAGTTTGAGAGGGGATGTATATGGTAAATTAAGAAATGAATAATAGAATTGGAATTCCTTTTGTTGAAGTTGTGTTTATTATTTTTGTTTTGGGAGAAATTTAAATGTGAGGAACATGTAAAATAATATGGACTATGTTTTCACGAAAAATTAAGGTGTACTGGTAAAAATAAGGAATATTTTAAGGGTTTGAGGTTGCACTCAGTAATGCAAATACATTCAGCATCAGTGAGGCTGGTTGCCCTTGCTGGAGTGTAGTGAGTCACCCAGGTTACACATGTTGCTGGTCTCAGAAAGCTGTTTGGTATTGCTCTGGTGATTTTACATTTGCATTAGATGGAAAGGGGGAGGTTTTTTTTTATGCAGAAGCAGACTCTTAGCACACAGCCAGCTGGTTATCCTGTGGAATCATGGATAGTATTCACAACCGAGTGGGGTTTGAGGTTTCAGTTAGTAATGCAAATACATTCAGCATCACTAAGGCTGGTTGCCCTTGCTGGAGTGTAGTCAGTCACCCAGGTTACACATGGTGCTGGTTTCAAAAAGCAGTTTGGACATGTGCTGTTTTCAGAATCTGAAAAGTGGATTCAAAATGTGTCAGTCTGTAAAAGTGTTTATCACTTGCCAAAAAAAAGAGTAGTAAGTGTGCTTTCAAATTGGCAAAGAAATTTCGTTTTGTGACTAATATGAAAACATGACTCTGTGTGCAAATAGGAATTACAGGCAGAGATTTATTGCGTATTGCTCTGGTGATTTTACATTTGCATTAGATGTAAAGGGGGAGCCATTTTTTTGTATGCAGAATCAGACTCTTAGCACACAGCCAGCTGCTTATCCTGTGGAATCATGCATAGTATTCACAACCGAGTGGGGTTTGAGGTTTCAGTCAGTAATGCAAATACATTCAGCATCACTAAGGCTGGTTGCCCTTGCTGGAGTGTAGTCAGTCACCCAGGTTACACATGGTGCTGGTCTTAAAAAGCAGTTTGGACATGTGCTTTTATCAGAATCTGAAAAGTGGATTCATAATGTGTCAGTCTGTAAAAGTACTTATCACTTGCCAAAAAAAAGAGTAGTAAGTGTGCTTTCAAATTGGCAAAGAAATTTCTTTTTGTGACTATTGTGAAAACATGGCTCTGTGTGCAAATAGGAATTACAGGCAGAGATTTATTGCGTATTGCTCTGGTGATTTTACATTTGTATTAGATGGAAAGGGGGAGGTATTTTTTTATGCAGAAGCAGACTCTTAGTACACAGCCAGCTGCTTATCCTGTGGAATCATGCATAGTATTTACAACCGAGTGGGGTTTGAGGTTTCAGTCAGTAATGCAAATACATTCAGCATCACTAAGGCTGGTTGCCCTTGCTGGAGTGTAGTCAGTCACCCAGGTTACACATGGTGCTGGTCTGAAAAAGCAGTTTGGACATGTGCTTTTATCAGAATCTGAAAAGTGGATTCATAATGTGTCAGTCTGTAAAAGTGTTTATCACTTGCCAAAAAAAAGAGTAGTAAGTGTGCTTTCAAATTGGCAAAGAAATTTCGTTTTGTGACTAATGTGAAAACATGACTCTGTGTGTAAATAGGAATTACAGGCAGAGATTTATTGCGTATTGCTCTGGTGATTTTACATTTGCATTAGATGGAAAGGGGGAGCCATTTTTTTGTGCAGAAGCAGACTCTTAGCACACACCCAGCTGCTTATCCTGTGGAATCATGCACAGTATTCACAACCGAGTGGGGTTTGAGGTTTCAGTCAGTAATGCAAATACATTCAGCATCACTAAGGCTGGTTGCCCTTGCTGGAGTGTAGTCAGTCACCCAGGTTACACATGGTGCTGGTCTGAAAAAGCAGTTTGGACATGTGCTGTTTTCAGAATCTGAAAAGTGGATTCAAAATGTGTCAGTCTGTAAAAGTGTTTATCACTTGCCAAAAAAAAGAGTAGTAAGTGTGCTTTCAAATTAGCAAAGAAATTTTGTTTTGTGACTAATATGAAAACATGACTCTGTGTGCAAATAGGAATTACAGGCAGAGATTTATTGCGTATTGCTTTGGTGAATTTACATTTGCATTAGATGTAAAGGGGGAGCCATTTTTTTGTGCAGAAGCAGACTCTTAGCACACAGCCAGCTGCTTATCCTGTGGAATCATGCATAGTAATGACAACCGAGTGGGGTTTGAGGTTTCAGTCAGTAATGCAAATACATTCAGCATCAGTAAGGCTGGTTGCCCTTGCTGGAGTGTAGTCAGTCACCCAGGTTACACATGTTGCTGGTCTCAGAAAGGTGTTTGGTATTGCTCTGGTGATTTTACATTTGCAATAGATGGAAAGGGGGAGCTATTTTTTTATGCAGAAGCAGACTCTTAGCACACACCCAGCTGCTTATCCTGTGGAATCATGCACAGTATTCACATCCGAGTGGGGTTTGAGGTTGCACTTAGTAATGCAAATATATTCAGCATCACTAACGCTGGTTGCCCTTGCTGGAGTGTAGTCAGTCACCCAGGTTACACATGTTGCTGGTCAGAGAAAGCGGTTTGGTATTGCTCTGGTGATTTTACATTTGCATTAGATGGAAAGGGGGTGTTGTTTTTGTATGCAGAAGCAGACTCTTAGCACACAACCAGCTGCTTATCCTGTGGAATCAAGCACAGTATTCACAACCGAGTGGGGTTTGAGGTTTTAATCAGTAATGCAAATACATTCAGCATCACTAAGGCTGGTTGCCCTTGCTGGAGTGTAGTCAGTCACCCAGGTTACACATGTTGCTGGTCTGAAAAAGCTGTTTGGACATGTGCTGTTTTCAGAATCTGAAAAGTGGATTCAAAATGTGTCAGACTGTAAAAGTACTTATCACTTGCCAAAAAAGTAGTAGAAAGTATGCTTTGCAATTGGCAAAGAAATTTTGTTTTCTGCCTAATTTCAAACCATGACTCTGTGTGCACACAGGAATTGTTTTTAGATATTTAATTTGTGATGGTGTTATTGTGATTTTCACTTGTAGGAAAGGGCTACATAGTATTTTAAGATTTGAAAAGATCATAAAAAATGTAGAAATATATTTAAATAAAATAAAGGATTTTTTTTTTAGTTTTTTTCAGGTATTGCTGAAGAGCAGTGAACAAAATTTAAGATGCCTACAAAATCCAGACTAAAGAAAGACCACAAAAAAAACCTATATTTGAAGACAACTGGAGGACCTAAGTTAGTTGGAGATGCTCATGTTGGGAAAAAGAACAAATCTTCTGGTAAGCAGACAAAAGATTTTTTAAAGAACATCTTCAAAAAAAGGAAAAATGTACAAAATGTCTGTACTGGAAAGAATGTTTTCAATAGAAAAAAACAGGAAAAAATTGAGAATTTAGTTAATGCAAATATACCTTCTGCAACAATAAAGATTAACTTAAACAGAAAAACAGCGTTTAAAGAGATACGTAGAAAAATGTTTCAGAGAAGAGTTATGTCCAATTTGATAAAGGATGTGAAGAAATATAAGCAAAAGGATGTGAAGAAATATAAGCAAAAGGCAAAATATTACAAGAGAAAAAAAGAAATTGAAGCCATTGCAGCAAAGGCATTAGAATTAAAAAGGAAACTATTCATTTTAATTTTGAATAGGATGCGTACATTAGATAAAATGGTTAATGTACTGAAATCACAAAGCAAAAGGAAAAGAGTAGTGAACAGAACGAACTTTTGTAAAGTGTTTTTAGGAAAATGGATGCATAGTTCAAGTAGTGAACCTTTTTTTAATGAAGAGAGTTATTTTCAAAGTAATAGTTTGCTGCATGCAGTTGACACCAGAGGTCGTGCTTATGAAGTGAAAAATGGTTGCATAATGGAGAAGGAGATAATGGTTCCAAGAGATGAGGTACAAGTGATGGCGGATGAGGCTATGGGGAGACGTCCTAAAGCCCCAGTGTACACTTGGAATTGTAGTAGTATTTCCACTGTGCGTCAGGAATCTATTGATAAATTTCGTGAGTTTCTAAGAGAATATAGTAAAAAAAAGTGTAAAACAGAAGATTAAGGTGCTTCAAAGTCTAGATCCATGCAGAGTGAGAGAGAATACTGGTTTGCAGGGTCATTCTCTGGCTTGTCTATCTAGAAAAGTGTGTAATAGTGTTTTCCATCATTTTAGGATGCTGGCTGTTCATCATACTGAAATGAGAAAGTTTGTGAGACGGTCGTATTTTGCTAAAAGTCCAGCAATAAAGTTAGATGAATTGAATAGGGCTCTGTTCCGTGGATCGGTATCAGATGTAGAGAAGGTTGTTGATGAAATTCAGTTTTGTTACTTTGGTCCTGAACAAAACAGTGCAGAAAAGGACACAGTAAATGAGGAAGAAGTGGAAGAGAATGTAGAACCCTCTGTAAGTAAGACATTTAATGATCACATAACAAAATTTGAAAAAATCTCTAATGAAAGACCAAATATTACTTGTATTTGTTGCTGCAGAACTCATTATAGAAAACAAACTAGGAATGTTGATCTCTACAGAAAGAGTGAAAATGAAGATAATTATAAGTGGAAGGATTTTGCCACATATATATTTCTTGAAAATTGTTTTGAATTGGGTGAAGATCAGCGTATTTACGTCTGGACATTACACAGTTTATCTTAAATGTGAAAAAGGCTGGACACTGTGTAATGATTCAAAATTGATTTTCAAGCAACGTTTGCCTTTTGATTTAGCAAATTCCTATCTAATCTTCCTGAAACCAAAATTTTAGAGAGACTTGGCAAGATCTGTACAAAACAATTTTACCATTTTATTGGATTACCATTGGAATTTAAAAAAAAAATGATTTTACAAATTATCATTTGGCCTAATGGAAAGGTAACCAATTGCAATGTGGACTTTTTAAATTTTTTATGAAACTTTGGAAAACCAAAAATTTAGACAAAATCGGTAACATCTGCACAATTTAAATTTTGGAATGTTATTGGATTGCCATTGGAAATTTATTCAAAAAAGATTTTTAAAATTACTATTTGGCCATGAGGAAAGGTAAACAATTGTATTGTGGACTTATTTAATTATTAATTAATCTTTCGGAAACCAAAATGTTACAGAGAATCGGTGAGATCTGTATAATTTAAACTTTGGAATTTTATTGGATTAACATTGGAAATTTAATCAAAAAAGATTTTTAAAATTACTATTTGGCCTAAAGGAAATGGAACCACATGTATTGTGGAGTTATTTGAGATATAATATTTTTGGGATTATACTTCTGAAACAAAAATGTCAGACGGTATTTTAAAGAAATAAGTATTGATATTAGATGATATTTTTTAAGAATATTATGCATTTCTATAATGTTATGTTTAAGTTAAAAGAGATTCTGGGCTTTTTTAAAACAATCTTTGAGATTGTTATTTTTTTTTTGCCCGCTGTTAAATGATGAATGCAATTGCTTTCACAATTTATAGTGAAATGCAATATATTCTGAAAACAGCAAAAAAAAAGGCAAAACATTTTTGGGGAAAATATGTAAATATGTGTACTGTATTATAAAATGTTTTATTAAATATTAATACTTTTTTCTTTTTTTTCAGATTGAGATAGAAAATTTTCAAAAACTTGAACCATTTTTAAAGCAATTAAAATTAAATTTTAATTAATAAATAATTTTTTGAGTGGGTATGATAAGTCAAAAATGTCATGGTCCCTTTTTTCCACTTCTCCACAATCACATTTTCAGTTTATCATTGTAGTCTCTCAAGGACCTTGTAATGTGATAATTGATTTTTAGTGTTTTTTTTAATAAAAAAAAAAAGTACGCGTACCGTACGCGTACGGTAAAAAAAAATAAAAAAAAGTTTAAAAAAATATATTAAAAAAAGTTGAAAGGTAAGGTTGGCTCTTAAAAGAGCCGTTGTGTTCATGCAGGGACAGAGGAAAGAAAGAATGGGAATATTAGTCGTTACGACAAATGTGCTGATCTATTAAATTGTTCACTAGGGCAACACTGGTCTCCCTATGAGCAATTAGATCATGACAAGTGGCGCACCGAACTAAAACCCTCGCAAACCGATGGTTGATTTCCAGAGGACGAGAAAAAGGAGATGCTCCCCCCACAGATGAAGGGCTCAGCTGACCTGCCGAAGATGGACTCGGCCCTGCAGATAATGGACCAGGCTGAGCTGCTGTGGATGTGCTTGGTTGACTTACTGAAGGGTTACCTTCAGTATGTCGAGCATGTGTCCTACCGTGTACATCTTGAAGGTGTCTCAACATGGTGTGATTCCCGAAGGAATACTTCTTGTTGGGATTCCCTCTTGAAAGTACATGGCCACAAAGCTTACAAGTCACTAAGGGTGCATTTACCTTTTTCTTGTCCTCTGGAAAAGAAAAATACTCCCATATAAAAGAGCTCTTTTGTTTCCTCCTTCTCTGCCTCAAGGTAGTGCTGCTAGCCTCACTCTCAGAAGAGTTCTGCTGTTCTGCCATCGTATCACAAAGACAACTCAGCTCCTTCTCCTAAGGGATCACAAGCAGAAATGAGGGGAATGGGTGTGGTGTAGGAGAGTTCTAGAACTGAAAGTAGTTTCAACCAATCAAAAGTTGTGTTTCATGATCACATGACCCACCGTGCGTGTACGTTACGCTTACGGTGCGCTTACGGTAAAAGTACGCATGCGCGTTAAAAAGACACGCGCACGCGAGCATGCGCAAAACAGGCACGCCCCTTCACTTCCGCGTAACATGCGCGTGCAGCGTACGCGTTACGCGCTGCACGCGCGTGACGTACGTCTACCCAAATTGCGTAAACGAACGCAAACAGCGTAGAAATCTAACGTAATGAAAGCACAACGTGCGCTTACCGTAGGCGCACGTTAAAAAAATAATTTAAAAAAAAACAAAAAGGGGAAAAAAAAACACTATGTTATACTAATAAATCTTACCTGTTTAGTTTAAAAAAATGGTAAAAAAAAAATATATTGTAGAATTTTTAAAATTTAACCATAGTCTTTAAAAAAGGATAGAAAATTAAAATAAAAATATGTTAAAAAAATTGAAAAACAAAAAAAACAAACAAAAAAATTAGCATTTAAAAAACCTTGCAAATTCACTGAAAAAACCATGGGTTTCACACACGTTATAGTTAGGAATTAGCATTTAAAAAACCTTGCAAATTCACTGAAAAAAACATGGGTTTCACACACGTTATAGTTAGGAATTAGCATTTAAAAAACCTTGCAAATTCAATGAAAAAACCAAAGGTTTCACACATGTTATAGTTAGCTGGACATTTCACTCGTAAAAAACCAATGAAATTCCCCTGTTATAGTTAGTTCAGCTAACTATAACTCGCGCGCCCGCAATGCACTACTGATGACGTCACATATTACATCACTCATGACATGGTCACTGACATCACTCATGACATCACTGATGACATCTCACATGACATCACTGATGACATCACTGATGACATCATCCAGTGAATGTGTGTATTTCTGAAAATTAAATATGTTTAATATATGTATATCTCAAGGTCAATGAAAGAAAAAAAGGGTATATAAGTGTCTAAATGGATGCTTTGTTTTTGAAAAATTTATTGTGTATCTGACTGATTAAGTGTATCATACTGAATACATGGCTTACTGAGTAATGTTTAAATATGAAAATATCTGTATCAGTCTCTCACTTTGTGTATAAGTGGCTGCATGGGTTGGTGAGTAGCTTCTTGGGTGTCTATATAGGTTATCAGTTGTTTTTTTGAGTATCAGTCTGAGTGTCTGTATGGTTCGGTGGGGTGTATTACCTAGTGCATAGGTGCATGAATGAGTGACTCACTCTTTGTATGTGTTGAAGACAGCATGTGTGCAGGACTGTATGGGTGGATGAGTGTGTGTATGGGTGTGTTAGTGAGTGAATGACTGTCTCAATAGTGTCTTTATGAGTAACTACATATGTTTTAAACTAGTATATGTGACTATTGGTGTATATAAGTGAGTATATGTGAGAGTGAGAGATTGAAAGAGTTCCTGTATAAATAAGTATGTGTTTCTATAAGTGATTGTTTATAAGACTAAGTATGTGTAATTTTCCGTAGAAGTAAGTGTGGTGGTGTGTGTATAACTGTATAAGCTAATAAATGTATGTTTGTTTCTTTATTAGCATGAGTGAGTATGTGTGAGTAACTCTATGGATGAGTGGCATTGTGTAACAGGATGTATAGGTGTATGAGTACATATGATGAGTGAGTGCATGTATGAGTGACTGTATAGGACTGTTGGTGAATGAGTGGATGTGTATGTGGTTCTTAGAATTACTTAAGAGGTTCTTGTAACTGGTATTGGTATGTCCATTGTTTTAAAAATTTTAGTCTCTATTTTTGAATGTGTGTATCAAAGGATATATTAGGGGAAGAGGAGGTCTGCCACTCTATCACAAGGAAGATGTCATCAGTGATGTCATTTGAGATGTCATCAGTGATGTCATGAGTGATGTCAGTGACCATGTCATGAGTGATGTAATATGTGACGTCATCAGTAGTGCATTGCGGGCGCGCGAGTTATAGTTAGCTGAACTAACTATAACGGGGGAATTTCATTGGTTTTTTACGAGTGAAATGTCCAGCTAACTATAACATGTGTGAAACCTTTGGTTTTTTCATTGAATATATATATATATATATTTACTCGCAATGTGGCTTCAACCGGATCGCTTAGCAGCGGGTGCGGGCGTTGGGCCAAGCCGATGGCCAGAAGTCAATTTTAAAACAAAGGACACCCGCACTCTGGAACCTTATGAATTATTTATTTAACAGAGCCCAGTCTGTCACACCGACGCGTTTCAGCCTAACCGGCCTTGCTCACGGTAGGTGGCACTACTTCCTGCAACTGTTTTATGTCATTTCCTGTGTAACATACATTACCCATGGATTTCTGGGATTCGTAGTTCAAAAAAATAATATTTCTAAAACAGAACACCTTGTGACAGTAATACAGAACAAATTATAAACGCAATTATGTGAGTTTCATCAACACCGGCATTTTTGTGTATAATTATACTGATGTTTGATCACAATTTGGCATTGGTGTCCATATACTTATGAAGTTAATAGGTATTAGTGACGAAGTCTGTTACATCATACTCTTTGTATTTGCATCCTTTCTCCGTATATTACGGCATGTTAGTGTGTATTACAGTCACATCATGCATAATGATCTGAACATGGGTATAGTACCCACATTTTCTATCTTGGTGATTGTTATACCCAATGCACTTAGTAATCTATCTGGCAAGAGTTTTATAGCATTCTTTCCACAAAATTGAGTCTCTTATTATTCCCACACTTCTCAGTTCGTACACTTTATTGTTTATTTGTTTATTTAAGTTCAACAAGTTGGTCCAAGATTGTTTTCTTATGATTGGCTTTGCCATAGTGCTGATTTGTGTTTTATAGGTGAACATAAAGTTCTTCGTCAGCATTCATCCTCCTCGGGTTCTTTGTTCGAAATCTGATGATGTACTTAGATTCAAGTTGTCGGAGTTTATTTTTCCGGTCACCCATCCTTTCATTGCTTTCTATTGTGTCGATGCCAAACAAGGTCATATTTAGCCAGTTGCCTTCCTGGCATATTAGTATGTGTTTAGCAGTAGCATAGGTCTGGTCTTTGTTTTTCACTGCTCTAATGTGTTCCAAGATAAGCTTTTTTAGCATACAGATGGTACTACCTATATACATCATGCCACAATTGCATTGGATAACATATACTGCGTTTTTCGTGGTACATGTGATTCTTTTATCGATGTTGATGATTTTGCCCTCTGGGTCTTTTATGGTTTTCATGTTGGCTCCGATTTTACAAGCTTTGCAATTGTTGCATCTTATGAAACCTTTTTGTTGTTTTTCCAGCCAATTTGTCTTTTTATCTTTTTTTGTTTGAAAATGGCTCTGAGTTATTATGTCCCTGATGGAGGGTGCCTTCCTGTATGAAATTAATGGGTTTTTTCAATGATTTCGGCTAAATCTTGATCTTGTTGTAGGACCGGCCAATATTTTTGGATAATTTGTCTTATTTTGAAAGATTCTTTGCTGTATGTCATGATTAATCTCGGTGCTTCCTGTTTTTTCATTTGGTTTTCGTTTTTTGAATGTGGACTTTTTTTGATAAGAATTTCTGTTCGAGTCATTGTTTTGACTTTTTTCATGCTTTTATTCAGATCTCTTGCTTTGTATCCTCGTTTTTTTAATCTCATTGCACTATTGAGAATTTCTCTTTCTGCATCCTCGTTTATTGAGCAGTTCCTTTTCATGCGAATAAATTCTCCAAAGGGAATGCTTTTCAGTTAAATAAATAATTCATAAGGTTCCAGAGTGCGGGTGTCCTTTGTTTACAAAAATATATATATATATATATATATATATATATTACCTACTGGCAGTCGCCAGTAGGTAGTTATAGTTAGGACCTATTTTTATTTTACAGAGGAAATCTGCAACATTCTATTTGGAATAACGTTGGTGCCGATTGACGAATCTTCGCGAAATTTTCCAAACTTTTGGCCAGTTCCGGTCCACTCCTATCCGGAAAATTTCACGGTGATTCGTTAAGCAGGGGCCGAGAAAATAGGGGGATCCCAAAAAACGTTTTCCCCATGCATTTTCCCATAGGACCGGTTGACGCAGCTACAGCCCGAAATGCTGAACGGAATTACACCAAATTTGGCAAAGAGGTAGTCCTCAGTTCAGACTCGTGCCTTTTGCTTAAATGGTGTAAATCCGTTCTGTAGTTCCTGAGAAAATTCGAGTTAAAAAGATAGATATATCTGGGTGGAGCCTAACCACACATCTCATCGTGAGATCTGATTGGCTGTCAGTACTTCATCCAAGAAGTGTTGGCAGCCATCTTGGGACCAATATACATGATAGTACCTCATTAAAAAGCATTGCAGTTAATAGAAATTTTTAAGACTTTAGTTACATTATAAATCATTTGTTAATGGTACCATACTAATTTTAGGAATTGTGGTGTGTTCTAAGGTGATTTTACCATGTGAAAAAGCCTTCTGCTGTGATATCATTAATTATGTTTGAGAGAAAACTATTTTCTCATGCGTTTCCCACAGAGGTTTGGAAGGTGATCTATAAGCTAAACTGAGAGCATATTTTCTGTAAATTCACATTATCTTAGTCATGTGAGAATGAAGTCTGACATTCTCAGTAAAACATGTACATCCTAAAAGGGCAGAGACTGTCAGTTGATTCCTTTGTGTTCTACTGCAGCTTCCCTGAGTGCTCTAAAGAACAACTAGAGCGCTAACAGTCCTACTTATGACAAACGTATTGCACACCTGAAGCCATCTTGATTGGAATAAAGTGGTAACTCTTAAAACATTTATTTTAAAAAGGAACAAAATGAGGGGGTTCATTTTGTCATAGAAAGTATGATTAGTGCTGCAAAAAGAAAAATTAGGGCACATTTTGAGTGACTTCTCAAACCCTCTTCTATTTCATTAAAAAATTCTGACATGCAGACTGAAACATGCACTTTGAATACCAGGAGCAGACTTCCCTGGTGAACAGTGATCTAATGAGCAACTAGAGTACTAACATTCCGAATTTATGGCAAATGCGTGACACATCAGAATGCCTTCTTGATGGAAACAAAGTAAAAAACTGAAAGTATTTGCTACTGAGGAGACTGCATTAAATGAGGAAATTAGAAAACTTCATAACAAATAAATCTCCCAAGATGGCCACCAGAGACAAAAGAGACCAAATGCAGCACAAATATCACCCACATGTAGCCCACAATGTAGCCCAATGACAGAAGTGTGCAAAACACTTATTTTTTGTGTATTTGCAGTTTTATATAGTGCAGACTTGTCAGGTATTGGAGTGCTTTACATGAGCATTGGTTACATCACACAAGATCAAATTCATTTTGGTTGTAGACATGGGGAGATTAAGTGATTTGACCAGAATCACAGAATGTTGAGCTGAAGCAGAAACTCCAACCTGGTTCCCCAGTTGCAAAGTCTGCAGCTCTGGAAGTAACACCACATCCTCTCACCTAGGTGCAACATTTAATCAAGTGGTCAACTGGATAAAAAAACATAAAGATTACAAATAATTTAAAAGTTCTTTGTCGCTATTCGAAAACTCAGAAAATATGTCCTCATTTTAGTTTTTTAGAGCACTAACCATAATTTTGATGCAAATAAGACCCTCTCATATATGTAATTTCTAAAGGAAATGCTCTAGGTATTACAGTTTTGATTACATCAAGATGATGTCAGGCGTTCCACACGTTTGTAATAAATATAGAATGTTAGCAATCTAGTTGTTCATTGGGATACTGTTGAGAGGCAGAGGCCAGGGGCAGGTAGGAGAGTGCAGGGGCAACCATTTGACCACACTGGGCAGGCAGGAACGGCAGTGGCAGACAACAGACTATGGAGGGCAGTGGAAAGGGGGGCAGGGGCAACAAACCAACAATACAGGACTGGCAAGAGAGGCTGTGGCAATATAATAGACCATTGTGGGCAGAAGGAAGAGGCAGTGGTAGTACAACCATACATGCCAACAGACCCGTTTCAGCCAGGAAACGTCCAATGTTTTTAAGCTCAAATGGACTTTATTTGATGTGTCTCCAGTCTACAATCTCCTCTTTTTCAATGTAACTCAAAGGGAAAATTCAATACCCCAGTTTTTTTTCAAAATCTCCCTCTTACCAAGTTCAAAATGTTCGCAAGTATGGTACTTTGGATCATGGTAGGCAGGAGCAATTGGGGTAGGGACATGGACTCGGATAACAGAGGACAGGAGGGACATGGAGAGGTGCACCAAACTGACCCTACAGGGCAGGCATCAGGGTTTCCAGCAGCACAATACACCACACAGGGCATGCGGGACGGGAGTGCAGCACAACAATCCAGAGAAAGCAATAGGGAGGGGACAGGACCATGCACATGGACAACAGAGAACAGAGGGGAAAGAGGCAATGGTAGCTAGCTGACCATAATGGACAGACAGGAGAGAAAGCTGCAGCATAACAGACCATAAAGGGCAGGAGGGATGGATCAGGGGCATTACAATGGCACAGACAAGCCAGGAGGGAGGGAATAGGGGTCTGCACATGGAAACAGAGGGCAGGAGCAGCAAGATGACCATGAAGGTCAGGCAGGATGGGCACTAGAAACAAGACATACCATGGAGAGCAACAGTGAGACTATGATGGCATACACACAGACCATGGAGGGAAGGTGGGAGGGGGTCAGGGGCAGCTAGCTGACCACACAGGGAAGGTGGGACGGGCCATGGCAGCACAGAAGACCATGCATGGCAAGCGGGAGGGTAAGTGGCAGCACAATGGCTATGATGGGCAAGAAGGAGGGTGCAGGGGCATGCACAAAGGACCATGGAGGATAGAAGGGAGGGTCAGGACCTGGGCACAGACAAGAGAGTTCAGGGGAAGGGGCCTCACAACAGACCGCGTGGGGCAGGCAGGAGGAGCAGTTGCAGCACAACAGACCAGGGAGGGCAGAAGGGTGTGGCAGTAAAATGGACCATGGAGGACAGGAGGAAGGGGAAAGGGGCATGGCATGTGGACAGGCAGGGTGGAGGTGGCAGGGACAGGTTACAGTCATCTGACAATGCTAGGCAGGTGGGAGGGGAGTGGCAGCTCAACAGAACACTCAGAGTAGATAGGAGTGGCAGGTCCATGGAACATGGTGGGCAAAAAGGATGGAGCAGGGGCATGCTCAAAGACATCATAGGGCAGGGGAAGGAGAATAGGGGCAGCAAGCTAAGCACAGAGGCTAAGCAGGAGGTCAATGATGGGCCATAGAATTGGGCAATGCAGGGCAGGAGGAGTGGACTGGTACATCATGCTAAATGGAGGGCAGTGGCAGCACATCAGACCATGCATGGCAGGAGGGAGGAGGCTAGTCCATGGATTCAGACAACAGAGGATAGGGAGGAGGTGGATGGGGCAGCAAGCTAACTGTTCAGAGAAGGTGGGTATTAGGAACTTTATTGTTTTAAAAATGTGTGTCTGTGCGAACTACTTAAAATATGAACAAGTATGCAGCATAATCTCACTTTTATTCAGGAAGAAGAGGACGTTTGTGACTGTGACTCCGGGCTCACTTGGCAGAAACACCCTCTGACCCTCCACCCCATCGCAAAATGTAATGCCCGTGAAAAGGGTAGGTGGACGCAGTGTTATATAGAACATAGTCCTGAGAGCACGATTGAAAATGAAAACTAGATATAGTATATGGTATAAACTATGCACCAAAAAGTGTGATATAAGATGAACCGGGGCGTGAAATATAATATGCAATACATTGTGCGCAGTGACAGATTCATTGGAGAGCGCGAGATAGCACAGGCACTAGCGCGTGCTATGCGATATGCACCTTGGAGTGTAATATGCACAGGGCAGTGTTGTGTAACCTAACTAGTCTCTAAAGTTGTAATATAAAATATGTGCTGGGGAGTGTAACGTTGCATATGCACTGTGACAAAGATATGGATCCCAGATTGTAATATGTATGGCATAGCGCTGTGCGTTATAACATAGGCATCGAGGAAGGCACGTTAGATGGGGCAATATAACCCGTGCGAAGGCAAGTGTGGCATGACATATTCACGGGGTGGTGTTACAGTGCACATGGGCTAGAGAGTGTCATAGCATACGCACTAGCTGGTGGAATACAACACAGAGGTGTGTGGCACTCGGCGGGCACTGGTGGGTGTAACACAGCATCGGGCTCAGCCAGGAGCACGCTGTGACTCTCAAGTGAGGTTTGTCTCCTTTCCAGAGAGTAAAATAAAAAGTATTACACATCCGGCAGGGGATGTGTGTTTTATTAACCGTGAGGGGGGTTTCTTGCATAGTTTGGTCGAATTTTTGTCAAATCCCCTTTGAATGGCTTGGTGCGCGTGTGTATTAAATGTGCCCGTCAATAGCTACCCATGTTTGTATAAATAAACGACAAGGGTGTCTACTTGGAGAGTACCCACCGGCGGGTGCACCGGGATTAGGCACGGTAGGGCATCAGACACGTCAGAGCTTCACTAGCGGTGTAAATACATTCCACGTGGATTCATTGTATGCATAGTCGCCTTTTAATGAATATCACGCAAATCATCATGGTGATAGGTACATACGGTTTGTCCCGCATGTCCTAGGTGTTTCTATAAATATATTTTGTACGTTTTTTTAAAAAAAACAAAGGCCAGCCCCGGGGGATCGGGTCCCCGGGGCCATAAGTGGCCTGAGGAGGGGGGCAACGCAGCCCCCTCCTAAAGAATAAAAAAAAAAGAATTAAGAATTTAAAAAAAAAAAAAAAGGCCATGACCCGGGAGTTGGGGTCCTCGGGACCGATTAAGGCCTTGGGAGGGCCAAATTTATTTTCTTCAACAAAAACAAATTAGAGTGCAGGCCCTGGGGGATGGGGTTCCCAGGGCCAATAAATTGGAAAAAGAAGGGGGGACACACAGCCCTCCTTCTTAAAAAAGGCCCCCTCCTTGCAGCACTCTGCAAACGTGACCCCTGGTCAGTTGTAAGTTGGGGAATGAATTCCCCTTCAATTCTGAGGGTCCCTGAGGGCCAACTAGCCCAACAGGTATCGCCAGGGAGCTGCGTTGCAGACAGGTGTTCTGAGGCCACGCCCCTTTTTACACCAACGAAGCTCTGTGGCGCTTTCTGGAGGTACCTAGTGGGCTAGTTTGACCCTAGGGACCCTAAGGATTCAAGGGAACTTAATCTCTCAACTTACAACGGCCACAGAGCGCGTTCACACAGTGAAGGGAGGGGACGGGGCCTGAGTTGACATGTGCAAACACGCCCAGTGGCGCGTTTTAAGTTGGGGAAATAATTCCCTTTCAATCCTGAGGGACCCTGGGGGCCAACTAGCCCACCAGGTGCTTCCAGTAAGCACCACTGCTCAGCGTTGCAGAGAGGTGGTGCAGGCCGTGCCCCTTTTTACACCTCTCTGCATTGGCGCTTACTGGACGTACCTAGTGGGCTATTTTGCCCCTAGGGACCCTCAGGATTCAAGGGGACTTAATCTTCCAACTTAAATAATAGCCACAGGGCGTGTTTACACAGTGGGGAAGGGAGGGGACGGGGCCTGAGGTGACGTGTGCAAACACGCCCTATGGAGTGTTTTAAGTTGGGGAAATAATTCCCCTTCAATGCTGAGGGCCCCTGGGGGCTAACTAGCCCACCAGGTGCTTCCAGTAAGCGCCACTGAGCTGGGTTGCAGAGAGGTGGTCCAGGCCGGGCCACTTTTTACACCTCTCTGCAACGCAGCGCTATGGCGCTTACTGGAGGTACCTAGTGAGCTAGTTGGACCCTAGGGACCCTCAGGATTCAAATGAACTTAATCTCCCAACTAAAAACGGCCACAGGGTGATGTCACTGACCATGTCATGAGTGATGTAATATGTGACGTCATCAGCAGTGCATTGCGGGCGTGTGAGTTATAATTAGCTGAACTGACTATAACGGGGGAATTTCAATGGTTTTGTACGAGTGAAAAGTCCAGCTAACTATAACGCCCCTGAAACCTATGTTTTTTTCAGTGAATATATATATATATATATATATATTTTTTTTTTTTTTTGAAGCAATGAGGTTTAAATGCCGGATCGCACAGCAGCGGGTGCGGGCGTGGGGCCAAACCCAGGCCGAATTCAATTTTGTAGCAAGAGACGCCGCACTCTGCAACCAATGATTTTCCAAATTTTGTTATTATTCAAACAAAGCCCAGTCTGTCGTACCGACGCGTTTCGGCCATGACGGCCTTTCTCACGGTAGGTGACATTACTATCAGCTGGTATTATATGTCATTTCCTGTTAAACCATTACTCCCATTGACTTCTGGGAGTTGAAGTTCAATTAGTTCACAAATCACCTTGTGACAGAAACAATCAATCGGTAGTATACCATGTTGGTAGTATACCATGTTAATGCAATTCACATATACCAATGCATTCGTGATTTTGTTCTACTGTTATAAGTAAATTATACAGAAAACAGGCATTGTATAACATTCCAGTGTTGAGGTGGTAATACGGTCAATTGTATAGTACCACGTATTCGCTTTAGACTGGTGTATGTTTATGAATGAATAGATGCGGTATACCTAATCAGTAGGAAAGCAAAGTAGTCGTATAGTACGTATTTGTGCATCTAATGTCATAATGAAACTATAAGGTGAGTTGACCATATTCACTGTATGCTGTAGTGCAAGCTCTGAGTATGGGTATGAATGCATGTATGTAAGTACATTGAGGAAGCACAAGTAATAGTTTAGTACAAATAATTATGTATTGATCGTCACTTGTGGAACTGTAAAGTAAATTATGCACATTAATGCAGATAATATTTAGTCCATATTTATAAGTGAACATAGAATTCCTCATCAATGTTCATCCCTTTCGGATTTTTTGTGCACAATCTGATGATGTATTTGGACTCCAGCTGTCGGAGTTTTTTCTTGCGATCTCCCAAGCGTTCACTTTCTTCTACTGAGTCTATAGCAAAAAAGTCAATATTTTTTGACGGTTGCAGTTGCAAGTGAAAGAAAGACCAATGTCATTATTGTTCAAGATTGCAAAGTATTTCATGAATTCATCTTGACTCCCATTCCAAATTAGGAAAAGGTCGTCGATGTAACGTGACCAGAGGATAATTTTTTCCAGAGCTATTTGATTGTTAGGACCCCAGGCTATTTCCTTCTTTCTTTTCAATCATGACATATATCACCAACTCTGTGGCTGTGCCATGGGCGTTTCCTTCTCCCCCAACTATGCTAACTTAACCATGGGGTGGTGGGAGAAGGAAATAGCCTGGGGTCCTAACAATCAAATAGCTCTGGAAAAAATTATCCTCTGGTCACGTTACATCGAGGGCCTTTTCCTAATTTGGAATGGGAGTCAAGATGAATTCATGAAATACTTTGCAATCTTGAACAATAATGACATTGGTCTTTCTTTCACTTGCAGCTGCAACCGTCAAAAAATACATTTTTTGGATATTAGTCTATATAGATGAAGGTGAATTACATACTACTCTATACAGAAAGAAAACTGCTACCAATAGTATCCTCCACGCCGAAAGCTTCCATCCAAAGACACTCATAAGAAGCATCCCCTATGGGGAATTTGTTAGAATGAAAAGAAATTGCTCAAAAAAAGAGGATGCATCGAATGAAATTGAAAAGAGTGCACAAAGACTTAGCAACAGAGGATACAAAGAACGTGACTTGAACAAAAGCAAAAGAAAGATCAATGAATTAAAACGCACTGAAATTTTGATAAACAAACCGCGAGAAAATCCTAAAGAGACACAATCGAATCCTCAACTAATTTTGACCTACAGCAAAGAAGCGCACAAAATCAGACAAAGTGTCCAAAAATATTGCCCATTACTCCAACAGGATCGAGATCTGGCCCAAAACATCGGACCTAGACCCTTAATCACCTTCCGAAAAGCACCATCAATTAAGGACACAATAGTCCAAAGCCATTTTCAATCTAAAAACATAACTACGAACTGGCTTGCACAACAGCAAATTGGATTCAGGAAGTGCAACAACTGTAAAGCCTGTAAAATTGGAACTAATAAGAAAAACATCAGAGATCCAGATGGTAGAAAGATTGAAATTACACAGAGAATAACATGCACCACCAAGTTTGTAGTGTATTGTATCGAATGCAATTGCGGGTCGAGATATATTGGCAGCACTATTTGCATGTTGAAAAAGAGGATTCTCGAACATATAAGAGCTGTAAAAAATCGAGACTCAACATATGCAACTGCCAAACACCTTCTCTCATGTCAGAATGGAGATTGGCACAACATGAACTTTTTTGCTATAGACTCAGTAGAAGAAAGTGAACGCTTGGGAGATCGCAAGAAAAAACTCCGACAGCTGGAGTCCAAATACATCATCAGATTGCGCACAAAAAATCCGAAAGGGATGAACATTGATGAGGAATTCTATGTTCACTTATAAATATGGACTAAATATAATCCGCATTAATGTGCATAATTTACTTTACAGTTCCACAAGTGACGATCGATACATAATTATTTGTACTAAACTATTACTTGTGCTTCCTCAATGTACTTACATACATGCATTCATACCCATTCTCAGAGCTTGCACTACAGCATACAGTCAATATGGTCAACTTACCTTATAGTTTCCTTATGACATTAGATGCACAAATACGTACTATACGACTACTTTGCTTTCCTACTGATTAGGTATACCGCATCTATTCATTCATAAACATACACCAGTCTAAAGCGAATACGTGGTACTATACAATTGACCGTATTACCACCTCAACACTGGAATGTTATACAATGCCTGTTTTCTGTATAATTTACTTATAACAGTAGAACAAAATCACGAATGCATTGGTATATGTGAATTGCATTAACATGGTATACTACCAATTGATTGTTTCTGTCACAAGGTGATTTGTGACCTAATTGAACTTCAACTCCCAGAAGTCAATGGGAGTAATGGTTTAACAGGAAATGACATATAATACCAGCTGATAGTAATGTCACCTACCGTGAGAAAGGCCGTCATGGCCGAAACGCATCGGTACGACAGACTGGGCTTTGTTTGAATAATAAAAAAATTTGGAAAATCATTCGTTCCAGAGTGCGGCGTCTCTTGAAAACTATATATATATATATATATATATATATATATATATATATATAATATATATATATATATGCTGTTTTAAAAAAAAATATGTAGCCACCCAGGGGAGGTGACTCTTCTCCCTTTTTAAATACTATGGGGTCAGATATGTTAAACTAGCGATGGCATTATGTATTAAATCAGATAACATGAATGTGGCCACCTCATTGGATATTTTTTATGGGCTACGTGGCCCTGTCTGAGAAAGTTTTCCACCACTCTAGGATTCTGTTTAGGTAGGTAGGCTCTATGAACCTGGTTGTTTCCCATAATGGAACACACTGTTATTTATGCATAAATTGCACAATTTTGCTATATTTTTATGCACTGCACATTTACTCCCTGGGTGGGTTGGCAGATTGTTTACATCTGAAAAGAAGGTAATGAACAAATGTTCTTATGGTTTTTTTTTTTATTATTAATAGTGATGCATTTGTTCTTCTCTTATTTGGGATGTTAATGATGATAATGCACACCTTTTCCACTGCACTCGCATTTTACTGTATTTGAAGAATTTAAACATGCTCTTTTCCTTAGGTTGTACACCTTCGATGAAAAGACAAATGTTTAGCATTTTACCATACTTGTATTTTGATTTTTCAATGATTTTATTGATAGATTGCTGTGCTCAAAGGTTCTTATACTGCACATTTTAAAAAATATTGTAAGGCTGTTAGTTGAAACAATAAATAAATACATAAACTGAAGTCAGTCTATCATGTGTACTTACTGCACATACTGTAATTTCCTTAGTCAGGGAAATTAATTATTTTTCCTGATATTGGTTTAAATTCTCAAGATTTAAACATTCAGTGCTAATTTCTTCATGTTCAGTTTTTAAACGTGAAACATTAAGTGGTCTCTCTTTTTCGGGTTCTGGGTCAACTTGTTCTACCATGATCTCTATATTTTTTAATCCCTGCTGCTTCCTCGAACCATGGTCGAAAAACCTCACATTTAAATAAATGTGTTTCTCCCTGGACTGATGGTGTTGTAAAGACAATCCTCCCTACAACTTTCAATGCTTGAACTGTCTGGGGCAGTTTCCGTTCTATAATCTGTGAATTCTGAGATGTCGAGATAAATCTTGATGTAATAACTCCTTTTACAACTCAGTAGTATTTGTACCAAATAAGTCACAGTTGGAGACATAACACCTGGAGGGTGTCACTGTTGGTACCGAATCAACAGGTGGTGTGGCAATCTGAAATGGCTGTAAATTTTTCTCAATCTGTATTTCTCTTGGTTCAACAGAAGCGTAAGCCACTGTTGTACTTGCTGGTTAACTATTATCGATATTTGTAGAGGGGACCACAGAAGGTGGTAGTCACTCAGTTAGCAAGCATCCAATATTTCATCCCCTAAATCCCTATCGGTTTGAGGCTTTTTGTCATCCTTAATTTCCTTCTCCTGGATCTGATCCTTTATCCTTTTATCCTCTCTTTCCTTGTCTCTTGAGGTCTTTTCCCACACGCTTCAGGCTTCAAATGTGTCGCTCTAGAAGGTAACTTTATTTCACATAACATTTTGCGTACTGTAGATTGGAAAACTCAAAGGACCCTCTTTCTCAGTAATCTTGCACCATTGATGAATCCACAAACATGAATTTAGTCCCAAATTTGTTAACATAAAGTGTGCAAGCATTCCTTCAAGTGGTGCCTCGTCACCAACCCAAATCGAATTTGTCACATTACCTCCCAAAAATATCTTAAAGCCTTTAAACAATTTCATGTCTGCAATTATTCAATGCAATGTTTCGATTCAATTCAGTAAATTTCAGATTTCTTTCCTCCAATCCTGTTACAGTTTAAATTCTTGAAGACTTTCAGCCAATCTCAATACAGTAATCACACAACGGCACACTCTGACGTCACTCTCACTTCTCAGAGCGGTTCACCCGTCTTTTCTTACAATTTCTCCATACACATTCTCTCAGAAAATCATCTTAAATCTGTAATTGCCTACCTTTCTAAAAAATTGATAGAATTCAGTCACTCAAAGAACACCCACTCGCTGTGAAACCTCGGCCAGCATGGAATCACGTGAATCAGTCTAGTTTACCCTACTACACGGTTCACATTAGTCCCATTCACAAAAGTTCCCTGTCTTAGGTGGGGCTGTCAACGACGTCTCACGACAAACTCCTCAATTCTTCGGTCAGACAATCACAATATGGGTGTAATTTATACCTTCAACTGTCCTGGGATCTTGGGCCACTTTGGGACCCACACTCAAATCTATTAAATCCTTGGGCCACATCAGACACGAAAACACATTCACTCAATTAATGAGACAACTTTGCAAGACTTCCACAATCAAACCATCACCACAATCTAATCTTGCTCACAATTACCGCATACCACAATCTAATCCAGCACAATTACTGCAAATGCAATTACCGCAATCACAATTACTGCAACACATTTCTCCCTATGAATACACACACCTTCTTCAGCAACCGCCTTTTTGTATCGCCTTTTAATATCGCTTTGCCAGTCTTCAAATTTTGGGCCCTAGAATCAGGATTATTTGGGACTTGGACATTTATTTTAATGTAGGCAATTATTTTGTAGCTCCATTCAGAGCATTAGGCCTAATCTGTGAGACTATTGGTCAAGTTGTAAAACCTTCCCGCTGATAGCGCAGAAATCTCGCGGTAATCTCTATTTGGAAATTGTAGTAAATGTGGCACAGTTACCTTTAATTATAATTACCTTTTTACACGCCAATATCCATTCTAAAGATGATGAATCTTTGTCACTGTATTTTGAACAAAAGAGGTCCTTCATAAACACAGGCAAGTAATCATATGTAGACAAATGTTTTAGTTAATGAGTTTGTGAGTAGTTTTAAAGGGTTTTATTTTCTAATTTAAGATTTGATTTTCTGATTCTTCATTCATTAGTCATATATCAATCAGGGTACAGAATTGATAATAGAAAAATTACAATGTGCACTCAGTGTGTTCCCTAAAGGAAAGAATCCCTATTCTAAGAAATGGGGCGCAAATGATGTCAGTCAGAACTCATGAAGAGTTCAGAAATAAAGCAACAGTGATATTAGCATGAAGCTAAATCAATAATTAATAATTGCAGAATCTCCCATAAAAAGAAATAAAGCATAGTGCAAACAAGCTTTGGCAAAGCCAGCTAGTCAAAGCATTATTCTTGGGCTTTTAATAAAAGTCAAAATAGAACAGATAGCCTACATCTAATCTGCCCTCATCCCAGCTGAATCTGCCTCCCCTGTTCAGCTTCATCTGAATCTGTTCTGCTCTGCATGTGCCCTCTCCTCCTCTGCAGGTCTCAATCTCTCAGGCTAAGTCTCCTCCTCTGCAGTCTTAAACTGCTAAACTAGGAACGCATTTATAAATGTGAAAAAACGTTGCAGAGCATGTGGCATGATCTTCGTGCTCCTTCCAGTTGTAATCTAGTATTCTCCAAAAGTACATCTCCACCTCTCTGCTGTCTTCCCACGTCATCCATCAGGCAAGAAAAATTCTTCCCACTGCACATTTTGAAAATTATTTTAAAATACTTTATCTCCTAACCTTCTGTTAAAGAAACATTTTATTTTAACTAAACACATAACAGTAGCTGCAAAAGAACGGATTATTTAAGCATGAATCATTGAAACATAATATGGAAACACATTTTAAAATGCATGTGATTTATATACTCTCTAAGCAAAGAAATAAATGAGGCTTTGTTTGAAACATTCTACTAGCAACTAAATAGGATGAGGCTCCGAGGTTACATGCTATAAATTATTTGAGGCGCCTTTCTTTCACATGAGAAGAAACATTACTCTGTTATCAAGAAGGTCAAGCTGGAGCTCTCTGAGCAAGCTAAATCATGAGCTGCTTTCGGTGTTTCTACACTTGAAATTATTGTGTTAATTCAATAAAACTATATGCCACTACTGCCCAGGTTTAAACATTTTTGTATGTTAAAACCACATTCTTTAGTGAGGACAAAATCTAAACTGTAACATTAAATCAAACTATGAATGAATTGTGCATGTTTTACATTATTTAATAAGGGGAAAGCGTCTGATTTAGGACTCATGTTTTCATTTTCTAGCACCAAACTTCTTGCCGTGACATTTTTAAATGCACTTTTATTTCTGAAGCCCTCTATAGGAAATGTTCATGCTGTCTCAGTTTCATGCTTCGGAAATGCCCACCTTTATATTTATATGATGTAAGAGATTGGGTTATTGATTGAGAGGGGTGGAAGACCAGCTCAAGCAACAACCCCAATCCTTGTCAGGGCGAACCACTGAAGTCTTCAAATTAACCTGTGCTTAACCCTCTGGTAGGTTGGCACAAAAACGTTCAAGCCTAACACAGACAATGTGTAAAGTATTTATGCATCACACAAACTGTAGTAAAACTGTAGTAAAGTGAAAGCACAAAACAAGAAAAAGCACACAAAAAAAGTAAAGTTTAATAAATAAAATCATACCAGAATGATGAAACTTCAATGAGTAGAACTGTAGATATTCCGTTTTAAGATTTTTGGGGAAAATAGCACCTAAATGCACAAAGCACCACTCGTGGTTATCTGGTTGTGCTAGACTGGGGGAAAGTCAGGTTGATCACAATGGAGCATGCGTCAGATACAGGGACCAGGTTAGTAAAGTTACCTTCTAAGTCAGGCGTGAAAAGTTCTGTTTGTATTCGAGGAGGCTGCATTGCTGTAGCGCGAATAGCAGGTTGGGTGTCACAGACGGTCATTACCGAAGCACGAAGACTAGGTAGGTCATTGCTGACAGTCATTGCTGTAGCTTTGTTTCTGCAGTCATTGCAGGCTGTTGTGGCTGAAGTGCCATTCTCATATTGCTGTTTAGAGAGAACAGCAGGTCTCACTGGCTATTTCTGTTGGCGGTCATCACGGGCGGCAGAATCTTGCCTGTACAAGCCGATTCGCAGTTGCGGGGTGCCCATGATTTTCACTTTAAATTTAGTAAGAGTACACTCTGATGCCAGCCAAAGGTCAAAGATCTGGGGGACATCTCTTGGAGATCAGGGACTCCGTTCAGAATAGGCAGCAGGGCTCAGGCAGCAGGTAAACTGTACATTTGCAGGAGGCCTCTGAAGTATGTTGTGTCCCTGTAGTTCACACAGAAGATCAACTAACTGACCCCTGGAGTCACTCTGGGTGAGCTGGTCTAGTCTTCCTTTTCAGACACCAAAGCAGGCCTTGGAACAGTAGGGTGATCCTTCTTCTATAACTTCCACAGGCCCAGGAGTGTTCTGATGAGTGGTTCTAGATTGGTTATAGCTATGCATGGTTCTAGCATTTGTGTGTGTGAGGGGGTTGTTCTCCTCCCCCCATATCTGGCTCTTGAAAGATGTTTCCCTTCCCCTGTCAAGGCTCCAAACTGGCAGAGGGTTGACAAAAGACAGTGCAGGCCTGGTGTAATATTCCATTATGTGTGAAGAAGGAAAAGTCATTTGAAGTGTAAATGGGGCTGGATACAGCTCCTTCCCAGTCATCCTGCTAGAATTGCCCATTCTACCCACACCTAAACCCACTTTCTGTTACTGTCTACAAGCAATACACAAACCCTGACAGCAGAGCCATTCACAGTCAAGGGACCAAGGGCAGTGGATGAAGGCACAAATGGTTCAGAAAAGAAAATGCTGTTTCTAAAAGGATTTGGAATTGCAATGAATTTGTTTGCCACCACATATCATTACCTGCTCCCTGTTAGACCTGACAGGTTTAGAGTGGTCGTCCCACAAACATTCTGCCTTCTTCCCTCCTATTTTGCTTAAATTCATTCTGTTGGCTTTAGGAATCTTTTCACTTTACCATTACTAACCAGTGCTAAAATATTTGTGCTCACTCCTTTAAACATGGTAAAATTGGCTTACACCCAATTGGCACATTTAATTTACTTATAAGCCCCTAGGAAAGTGGTACTACATGTAGCCAGGGCCTGAAATGTACATGTTTCTGGGGGGCTTGCAGCAATTATTGTGCCATCCACTTAAGTAGCCCTTTTTTAAGCATGTCACAGACCTGCCATTGCACGTTGTGCATGTATGTGTGTGTATATATATATGAGACCATTTTGGCTGTAGAGATGCATCTACCTTCTGGTCCTCCTTTGATTTCCACACTGCCTATGTATTGCCAGTGTTTTCCCATGAATCACTGTGTGACCAAGCTTGCTGTGCAAACGAAACGTGTAACCTAGAATAAAATCAACTACTGGTGTTTGCAGACCTCTGAGTGATCGCTTTATTTGTGCATTTAAGAAATTCCTATGTTCAGCGTGCTCCGCCAACTATCAGTGATTCTCTGCAGAGGGCGGGGGAAGGCAGAAGGTGCCCTAACCCAGAAACAAAATATATATATATTTATATTCACTGAAAGAAACATAGGTTTCAGAGACGTTATCGTTAGAAATTAGCATTTAAAAAAACCTTAGAAATTCACAGAAAAAAACATAGGTTTCAGTGGTATTATAGTTAGCTGGCCATTTCACTCGTACAAAACCATAGAAATTCCTGCGTTATAGTTTGTTCTGCTAACTATAACTCGCGCGTCCGCAATGCACTGCTGATGATGTCACATATTGCTCATTCATGACATGGTCAGTGGCATCACTGATGCCATCACTGATGACATCTCAAATGACATCACTGATGACATCATCCAGTGAATGTGGTTTAGTTTGAAATTTAAATATGTATTATATATATACCAATCTGTATTGGAGATTGTGTGGATATATAACTGTCTGGATGGAGGATTTAGTAGCTGTCTGACTGTTTAAGTGAGTAATTAAAAGTGTCTCACTTAATACATGGATTAGTAACTAAACTATGTGAATGTGTGCATCACTGTCTCTGTTGTTGTAACATGCAGCATCAGTTGGTCACTAACTGCATGAGTGTGTATATTAGTTATTGATTAGTTGAGTGAGTATTTGTATGAGACACTGAGTTTGTGTGTGGTTGGATGGTGTGTGTGTAACTCTATGCATAGATGTGTGAATGGTTGATTGACTAGGTGTATAGGTTTAAGAGTGCATGTGGAAACAGTTGTTTGGGTGAATGAGTGTATTTATTTGTGTGTTGGTGAGCGAATATGTGTTTTAGTTGTAAATCTTCAACAAAGTAAAAATATAAAAGGCATTGTATGTGAGCGTTGGTGTATATAAATAAGTATGTGTAAGAGTCAGTGATTGTGAGAGTAACTATATGAGTGAGTGTATAATTGTAATGGGGATATTTTAACATATTAACTATGAGTTACTATGTGTTTGAATAAATGAGGTGTTGTTGGATAATTGTGTAAGTGTGATTATTTTTTTTCATGAGTGAGTAGGATGACTCCATAACCGACTAAGATGACTGCTGATGTGTCAATGTCTATATATGTGTATAAGTGCATTTGATAGTGTTCTATTAATTAGTGACTGTATGTATAAATGATTCTGTTGTTGAATGGGTAGTTGTGTGTGTAGACATAGGAATCAGTGAGTCGGTATGTAGTAACTGGTATTGGTGTGTCAATGGTTTCAAATATGGTACAATGTATTTTACAGTAAGTGATGAAACGGTATACTAGGGTATGATGAGGTGCATCAGATTGTCACGTGGATGATGTCATCAGTGATGTCATTTAAGATGTCATCAGTGATGTCATCAGTGATGTCACTGACTATGTCATGAATGATGCAATATGTGACATCATCAGCAGTGCATTGCGGGTGCGCGAGTTATAGTTAGCAGAACTAACTATAACGGAGGAATTTCTATGGTTTTGTACGAGTGAAATGGCCAGCTAACTATAATACCCCTGAAACCTATGTTTTTTTCTGTGAATTTCTAAGGTTTTTTAAATGCTAATTTCTAACCATAACGTCTCTGAAACCTATGTTTCTTTCAGTGAATTTCAAAGCTTTTTTAAATGCTAATTTCTAACTATAACGTCTCTGAAACCTATGGTTTTTTTTCAGTGAATTTCAAACGTTTTTCAAAATGCTAATTTTTAAGTGTGAAAGCACTTATACCTATTTTTTTGTACTGATTTTCAACAGTTTTTTAACTTTTTATTTATACATTTTTTATTCATTAAATAACATTATATATTTTTCTGAAAATTGCACAAAAAAAATTGCAAACAAATTCAAACTGAAATATTGATTAATTTTCTTGTTTTTCATTTTTTATTTTAATATTTTTATAATATTTTCTATCAAAAAAACTGTTTTAAAAATTCAGAGTTGCGCACTCAAAGCGTACACATCACGGTGGGTGCACGCATTGTAGCCACCATTTTAGAAAAGTCGTTACATCATATACATTTAATATTACGTGATGTGCTTGATTGGTATGCGACCAGTCCGTGACTCCTGCTCCCACGCATTCGCGACACATGCGCATTACAGTACAAGATGCTTGCGCGGTTGCTGGTCCCACGTGACGTCCTGTACGTGCTGGGGCGCGCTGGGTGCGCGACTCCCGCAAAAAAAAGTTTATGTTCCAAAATGATATGTATGTGTCTTTAACATACATATTAGGGCAAGAGATTATCTAAGATATTCATAAAAACAATATATTTGTACTTATAATAAACTTTCGCGAAGTCGGGTGCGTGCACCGTGAGTGCAGAGAACCAGGTCAGCAAAGCTGCTGTAGAGCCAGAGAAACCAGGTCAGCAGATCCGTTGTAGAGCCAGAGAACCAGGTCAGCAGAGCTGCTCTAGAGCCTAAGAAGCAGGCCAGCAGAGCTGCTCTAGAACCAGAGACCCAGGTCAGCAGAGCTGCTCTAGAGGCCAAGAACCAGGTCAGCAGAGCTGCTGTAGGGCCAGAGAAACCAGGTCAGCAGAGCTGCTTTAGAGGGAGAGAACCAGGTCAACAGAACTGCTCTAGAACCAGAGAACCAGGTCAGCAGAACTGCTTTAGAGCCATAGAACCGGGTCAGCAGAGCTACTTTAGAGCCATAGAACCAGGTCAGCAGAGCTGCTCTAGAGGCAGAGAACCAGGTCAGCAGAGCTGCTCTAGAGCCTAAGAACTAGGTCAGCAGAGCTCTTTAGAGGGAGAGAACCAGGTCAGCAGAGCTGCTTTAGAGACAAAGAACCAGGTCAGCAGAGCTGCTCTAGAGCCAGAGAACCATGTCAGCAGAACTGCCTTAGAGCCAGAGAAACCAGGTCAGGAGAGCTGCTTTAGAGGGAGAGAACCAGGTCAGCAGAGCTGCTTTAGAGCCCGAGAACCAGGTCAGCAGAGCTGCTCTGTAGCCTAAGAACTAGGTCAGCAGAGCGGCTCTAGAGCCAGAGAACCACGTCGTTCATTGCTAACTGAGGACGCCACTTGATTACGTGCATATCCACGGATCATTCATCCCCGCAATTCTATTACAATTGCTTGTTAACCCCGGATGCGCGGACTGTTCTCATTGACCTCGGATCGGAGCAAGACACCCCTATTGCCCGTCTCCGTACTTTAACAGCTACCGTTGCGGTCACACCCGCACCCGCCAGCAGACCTCCAGACCTTGTTGTACTACTAGACGCGAGTTTTATATTCCGGCATTTTACCACATCCACTGTCTTCGGCAATTTCTTTCAATACCAGGCTTGTTCATTTTTTCGTCCTGATGATGATCCTTGTATCTCTGTAATAGGATCGAAACGTCGTCGACCCCAATCTATACAGCATGCACATTAATCTATTATGTAAAAAAGTGCACTGTTTGTATGGAAAAAGCTTTAACATTGGATTTCGTAATTAAGCTCCGCTTGCCTTGCCTGTAATGTCTGTTTGTTTTGTATTTGTCTTCTTCTCCCAACGGATACAGGACTGTGTCCCACATATGTTTTGCTGTTGATTATTGTTTGCTTTTTCATTGAAGAATTAAACTGGATGTCCGGCTGGACATTCTTAAATATAGTTTCGATTCTGTACTATATTTATTCCCCTCATTCCTTAAATAATTTTGAGGACCACTGTTTGCTTGAAATTAACAATTACCCAAGGTCCTCAACTACCTATTGGGTCCCCTTGCTGTGTATAAATATGTAGAGCCAGAGAAACCAGGTCAGGAGAGCTGCTTTAGAGGGAGAGAACCAGGTCAGCAGAGCTGCTTTAGAGCCAGACAACCAGGTCAGCAGAGCTGCTCTAGCTGACACTGACTGACTGACACTGACTGACTGAAACCGACTGACTGAAAATGACTGACACTGACTGACACTGATTGACTGACACTGACTGACGGACACTGATTGACTGACACTCACTGACTGACACTCACTGACTGACACTCACTGACTACTCTCTACTACTCTACTACTCACTCTCTAATACTCTCTACTACTCTCTCTCTACTACACACTCTCTACTACTCTACTACTCACTCTCTACTACTCTCTCTCTACTACTACTACTCTCTACTATTCACTCTCTACTACTCGCTCTCTACTACTCTCTTCTACTCACTCTACTACTCTCTACCACTCACTCTCTACTACTCTACTACTCTCTACTACTTTACTACTCACTCTCTACTACTCTCTACTAGTCACTCTCTACTACTCACTCGTTACTACTCTCTCTACTATTCACTCTCTACTACTGTCTTCTACTCTCTCTCTACCACTCTCTACTATTCACTCTCTACTACTCTCTCTCTACTACTCACTCTACTACTCACTCTACTACTCACTCTACTACTCACTCTCTACTACTCACTCTCCACTACTCACTCTCTACTACTCGCTCTCTACTACTCTCTACTACTCACTCTAATACTCTCTACCACTCACTCTCTACTACTCTACTACTCTCTCTCTACTACTCTCTCTACTACTCACTCTACTACCCTCTACTACTCACTCTCTACTACTCTCTCTCTACTACTCACTCTACTACTCACTCTACTACTCACTCTCTACTACTCACTCTCCACTACTCACTCTCTACTACTCTACTACTCTCTCTCTACTACTCTCTCTACTACTCACTCTACTACCCTCTACTACTCACTCTCTACTACTCTCTCTCTACTACTCACTCTACTACTCACCCTACTACTCACTCTACTACTCACTCTCTACTACTCACTCTCTACTACTCTCTACTACTCACTCTCTACTACTTACTCTACAACTCTCTACTACTCTCTCTACTACTCTCTCTCTACTACTCACTCTCTACTACTCACTCTCTACTACTCTGTACTAGAGAACCAGGTCAGCAGAGCTGCTTTAGAGCCATAGAACCAGGTCAGCAGAGCTGCTTTAGAGCCAGAGAACCAGGTCAGCAGAGCTGCTCTAGAGGCAGAGAACCAGGTCAATAGAGCTGCTTTAGAGGGAGAGAACCAGGTCAGTAGAGCTGCTTTAGAGCCAGAGAACCAGATCAGAAGAGCTACTCTAGAGCCAGAGAAACCAGGTCAGCAGAGCTGCTTTAGAGGGAGAGAACCAGGTCAGCAGAGTTGCTTTAGAGCCAGAGAACCAGGTCAGCAGAGCTGCTCTAGAGCCAGAGAACCAGGTCAGCAGAGCTGCTTTAGAGCCATAGAATCAGGTCAGCAGAGCTGCTCTAGAGGCAGAGAACCAGTTCAGTAGAGCTGATTTAGAGGGAGAGAACCAGGTCAGCAGAGCTGCTTTAGAGCCAGAGAACCAGGTCAGCAGAGCTGCTCTAGAGCCAGAGAACCAGGTCAGCAGAGCTGCTTTAGAGCCATAGAACCAGGTCAGCAGAGCTGCTTTACAGCCAGAGAACCAGGTCAGCAGAGCTGCTCTAGAGCCTAAGAACTGGGTCAGCAGAACTGCTTTAGAGCCATATAACCGGGTCAGCAGAGCTGCTTTAGAGCCAGAGAACCAGGTCAGCAGAGCTGTTGTAGAGCCAGAGAACCAGGTCAGCAGAGCTGCTTTAGAGCCATAGAATCAGGTCAGCAGAGCTGCTCTAGAGGCAGAGAACCAGTTCAGTAGAGCTGATATAGAGGGAGAGAACCAGGTCAGCAGAGCTGCTTTAGAGCCAGAGAACCAGGTCAGCAGAGCTGCTCTAGAGCCAGAGAACCAGGTCAGCAGAGCTGCTTTAGAGCCATAGAACCAGGTCAGCAGAGCTGCTTTACAGCCAGAGAACCAGGTCAGCAGAGCTGCTCTAGAGCCTAAGAACTGGGTCAGCAGAACTGCTTTAGAGCCATATAACCGGGTCAGCAGAGCTGCTTTAGAGCCAGAGAACCAGGTCAGCAGAGCTGTTGTAGAGCCAGAGAACCAGGTCAGCAGAGCTGCTTTAGAGCCATAGAATCAGGTCAGCAGAGCTGCTCTAGAGGCAGAGAACCAGTTCAGTAGAGCTGATATAGAGGGAGAGAACCAGGTCAGCAGAGCTGCTTTAGAGCCAGAGAACCGGGTCAGCAGAGCTGCTCTAGAGCCAGAGAACCAGGTCAGCAGAGCTGCTTTAGAGCCATAGAACCAGGTCAGCAGAGCTGCTTTAGAGCCAGAGGACCAGGTCAGCAGAGCTGCTCTAGAGCCTAAGAACTGAGTCAGCAGAGCTGCTCTAGAGCCAGAGAACCAGGTCAGCAGAGCTGCTGTAGAGCCAGAGAAATCAGGTCAGTAGAACTGTTTTAGAGCGAGAGAACCTGGTCAGCAGAGCTGCTTTAGAGGGAGAGAACCAGGTCAGCAGAGCTGCTTTAGAGCCAAGGGACCAGGTCAGCAGAGCTGCTCTAGAGCCAGAGAACCAGGTCAGCAGAACTGCTTTAGAGCCATAGAACCGGGTCAGCAGAGCTGCTTTAGAGCCACAGAACCAGGTCAGCAGAGCTGCTCTAGAGCCTAAGAACTAGGTCAGCAGAGCTGCTCTAGAGCCAGAGAAACCAGGTCAGCAGAGCTGCTTTAGAGGGAGAGAACCAGGTCAGCAGAGCTGCTCTAGAGGTAGAGAACCAGGTCAGCAGAGCTGCTCTAGAGCCAGAGAACCATGTCAGCAGAACTGCTTTAGAGCCAGACAACCAGATCAGAAGAGCTACTCTAGAGCCAGAGAAACCAGGTCAGCAGAGCTGCTTTAGAGGGAGAGAACCAGGTCAGCAGAGTTGCTTTAGAGCCAGAGAACCAGGTCAGCAGAGCTGCTCTAGAGCCAGAGAACCAGGTCAGCAGAGCTGCTTTAGAGCCATAGAATCAGGTCAGCAGAGCTGCTCTAGAGGCAGAGAACCAGTTCAGTAGAGCTGATTTAGAGGGAGAGAACCAGGTCAGCAGAGCTGCTTTAGAGCCAGAGAACCAGGTCAGCAGAGCTGCTCTAGAGCCAGAGAACCAGGTCAGCAGAGCTGCTTTAGAGCCATAGAACCAGGTCAGCAGAGCTGCTTTACAGCCAGAGAACCAGGTCAGCAGAGCTGCTCTAGAGCCTAAGAACTGGGTCAGCAGAACTGCTTTAGAGCCATATAACCGGGTCAGCAGAGCTGCTTTAGAGCCAGAGAACCAGGTCAGCAGAGCTGTTGTAGAGCCAGAGAACCATCTCAGCAGAGCTGCTTTAGAGCCATAGAATCAGGTCAGCAGAGCTGCTCTAGAGGCAGAGAACCAGTTCAGTAGAGCTGATATAGAGGGAGAGAACCAGGTCAGCAGAGCTGCTTTAGAGCCAGAGAACCAGGTCAGCAGAGCTGCTCTAGAGCCAGAGAACCAGGTCAGCAGAGCTGCTTTAGAGCCATAGAACCAGGTCAGCAGAGCTGCTTTACAGCCAGAGAACCAGGTCAGCAGAGCTGCTCTAGAGCCTAAGAACTGGGTCAGCAGAACTGCTTTAGAGCCATATAACCGGGTCAGCAGAGCTGCTTTAGAGCCAGAGAACCAGGTCAGCAGAGCTGTTGTAGAGCCAGAGAACCAGGTCAGCAGAGCTGCTTTAGAGCCATAGAATCAGGTCAGCAGAGCTGCTCTAGAGGCAGAGAACCAGTTCAGTAGAGCTGATATAGAGGGAGAGAACCAGGTCAGCAGAGCTGCTTTAGAGCCAGAGAACCAGGTCAGCAGAGCTGCTCTAGAGCCAGAGAACCAGGTCAGCAGAGCTGCTTTAGAGCCATAGAACCAGGTCAGCAGAGCTGCTTTAGAGCCAGAGGACCAGGTCAGCAGAGCTGCTCTAGAGCCTAAGAACTGAGTCAGCAGAGCTGCTCTAGAGCCAGAGAACCATGTCAGCAGAGCTGCTGTAGAGCCAGAGAAATCAGGTCAGTAGAACTGTTTTAGAGCGAGAGAACCTGGTCAGCAGAGCTGCTTTAGAGGGAGAGAACCAGGTCAGCAGAGCTGCTTTAGAGCCAAGGGACCAGGTCAGCAGAGCTGCTCTAGAGCCAGAGAACCAGGTCAGCAGAACTGCTTTAGAGCCATAGAACCGGGTCAGCAGAGCTGCTTTAGAGCCACAGAACCAGGTCAGCAGAGCTGCTCTAGAGCCTAAGAACTAGGTCAGCAGAGCTGCTCTAGAGCCAGAGAAACCAGGTCAGCAGAGCTGCTTTAGAGGGAGAGAACCAGGTCAGCAGAGCTGCTCTAGAGGTAGAGAACCAGGTCAGCAGAGCTGCTCTAGAGCCAGAGAAGCATGTCAGCAGAACTGCTTTAGAGCCAGAGAAACCAGGTCAGGAGAGCTGCTTTAGAGGGAGAGAACCAGGTCAGCAGAGCTGCTTTAGAGCCAGAGAACCAGGTCAGCAGAGCTGCTCTGTAGCCTAAGAACTAGGTCAGCAGAGCGGCTCTAGAGCCAGAGAACCAGGTCAGCAGACCTGCTGTAGAGCCAGAGAAACCAGGTCAGGAGAGCTGCTTTAGAGGGAGAGAACCAGGTCAGCAGAGCTGCTTTAGAGCCAGACAACCAGGTCAGCAGAGCTGCTCTAGCTGACACTGACTGACTGACACTGTGACTGACACTGACACTGACTGACACTGACACTGACACCACTGACTGACACTGATTGACTGAAACTGACTGACTGACAATGACTGACACTGATTGACTGGCACTGACTGACTGACGGACACTGATTGACTGACACTGACTGACTGACTGACACTGATTGACTGACACTGACTGACTGACACTCACTGACTACTCTCTACTACTCACTCTCTAATACTCTCTACTACTCTCTCTCTACTACTCAATCTCTACTACTCTCTACTACTCACTCTCTACTACTCTCTACTATTCACTCTCTAATACTCTCTACTATTCACTCTCTACTACTCTCTACTACTCATTCTACTACTCTCTACCACTCACTCTCTACTACTTTACTACTCACTCTCTACTACTCACTCGTTACTACTCTCTACTACTCTCTCTACTACTCACTCTCTACTACTCTCTCTCGATTACTCTCTACTATTCACTCTCTACTACTCACTCTCTACTACTCTCTACTACTCACTCTAATACTAGCTACCACTCACTCTCTACTACTCTCTCTCTACTACTCACTCTACTCTCTCTACTACTCACTCTCTACTACTCTCTCTACTACTACTCTCTACTACTCACTATCTACTACTTACTCTCTACTACTCTACTACTCTCTACTACTCACTCTCTACTACTCACTCTCTACTATTCTCTACTACTTACTATACTACTCTCTACCACTCACTGTCTACTACTCTCTCTCTACTACTCTCTACTACTCACTCTCTACTACTCACTCTCTACTGCTCTCTACTGTGCACTCTCCACTACTCACTCTCTACTACTCACTTTCTACTACTCTACTACTCTCTCTTGCTCTCTCTACTTCTCACTCTTTACTACTCTCTCTACTTCTCACTCTCTACTACACACTCTCTACTACTTGCTCTCTACCACTCGCTCTCTACTACTATAGTACTCACTCCACTACTCACTCTCTACTACTCTCTACAATACTCACTGTCTACTACTCTCTACTACTCACTCCTTACTACTCCACTACTCTCTACTACTCACTCTCTACTACTCTCCACTACTCACTCTCTACTACTCTTTACTACTCACTCTACTACTCTCTACCACTCACTCTCTACTACTCTACTACTCACTCTCTACTACTCTCTACTACTCTCTCTACTACTCACTCTCTACTACTCACTCTCTACTACTCTCTACTACTCACTCTACTACGCTCTCTCTACTACTCACTCTCTACTACTCACTCTACTACTCTCTACTACTCGCTCTCTACTCCTCTTTACTACTCACTCTCCACTACTCACTCTACTACTCTCTACTAATCACTCTCTACTACTCTCTACTACTCTCTCTACTACTCATTCTTACTACTCACTCTCTACTACTCTATTAATCTCTACTACTCTCTACCACTCACTCTCTACTACTCTCTCTCTACTACTCACTCTCTGCTACTCACTCAACTACTCACTCTACTACTCTGTACTACTCACTCTCTACTACTCTCTCTCTACTACTCACTCTCTACTACTCTCTCTCTACTACTCTCTCTCTACTACTCACTCTCTACTACTCACTCTCTACTACTCACTCTCTACTACTCTCTACTGCTCACTCTCCACTACTCACTCTCCACTACTCACTCTCAACTACTCTCTACTAATCACTCTCTACTACTCTACTACTCTCTATTACTCTCTCTACTACTCATTCTCTACTACTCTACTACTCTCTCTTACTCTCCCTACTTCACTCTCTAGTACTCACTCTCTACTACTCTCTACTACTCACTCTCTACTACTCACTCGCCAGTACTCTCTACTGCTCACTCTACTACTCACTCTCCACTACTCTCTCTCTACTACTCTCTCTCTACTACTCACTCTCTAATACTCACTCTACTACTCACTACTACTCTCTACTACTCACTCTCTACTCTCTACCTCTCTACCTCTCTCTACCTCTCTCTCTACTACTCTCTACCTCTCTACCTCTACCTCTACACCTCTTTCTCCACGCACACATATGCACATATATATGCATATGCATTTATAAATATGTATGTGTATATATACATAGATATATAAACATATATAATCTGCATATCTATATAAATACAAATATAAATGCATGCATACATATACATATACATATATGCATACATATGCATGTTATGTACATGAAAGTTTGAAAAACACTAATACAAGCAAAGCTAAAAAGCCACCTAATTGCAAACAGAATTGCTTTAACTTAAACGAGGGCGAGACCTATTGCATTTTCAATGCTTGTTTACTTTGGTTCCATCAGGAGGGCATTCAGATGTGTCACACATTTGCCATGATTTCTGAATGGTAGCACTCTAGTTGCTCATTAGGTCACTGTAGTAAAGCTACTGCTCACCAGGGAAGTCTGCTGCTGGTATTCAAAGTGCATGTTTCAGTCTGTATGTCAGAATTTTTTAATGAAATAGAAGAGGATTTGAGAAGTCAAAATGTGCCCCTAATTTTTCTTTCTGCAGCACTAATCATAATTTCTATGGCAAAATGAAGCCCCTCATGTTGTTCCTTTGCAAATTAAATGTTTTAAGTGTTACCACTTTATTCCAATCAAGATGGCTTCAGGTGTGCCATACTTTTGTCATAAGTAAGACTGTTAGCGCTCTAGTTGTTCTACAGAACACTCTGGGACATTCTGTCATTGGACTATACTTGGGCTACATCTGGGTGATATTTGTGTTACATTCGGGCTCTTTTGTCTCTGGTGGTCATCTCGGGAGACTTATTTGGTATGAAGTTTCCTAATTTCCTCATTTACTACAGTCTCCTCAGTAGGAATACTTTCAGTGTTTTTTATTTGAATCCATCAATAAGGCATTCAGATGTGTCACACATTTGCCATAAATTCAGAGTGTTAGCACTCTAGTTGCTCATTAGATCGCTGTAATAAAGGTACTGTTCACCAGGGAAGTCTGCTGCCGGTATTGAAAGTGCATGTTTCAGTCTGCATGTCAGAATTTTTTACCCCTTGAGTGCCCCGCCCTTTCCCCCTCCTGTGCCGGGCCTTTCATTAGCGGTCGGGGTCCATGACGAGATAGTCTCGTCATGGGCAGAGCGCAACCGCGCTCCATGACGAGACTATCTCGTCATGGGCATAGAAGGGGTTAATGAAATAGAAGAGGATTTGAGAAGTCACTCAAAATGTGCCCTAATTTTTCTTTCTGCAGCACTAATCATGCTTTCTATGGCAAAATGAACCCCCTCATTTTGTTCCTTTTTAAATTAAATGTTTTAAGAGTTACCACTTCATTCCAATCAAGATGGCTTCAGGTGTGCCATACGTTTATCATAAGTAGGACTGTTGGTGCTCTAGTTGTTCTTTGGAACACTCTGGAAAGCTGCAGTAGAACACAAAGGAATCAACTGACAGTTTCTGCCCTTGTTGGATGTACATGTTTTACTGAGAATGTCAGACTTCATTCTCACATGACTGAGAAAGATAATGTGAATTTACAGAAAATATGCTCTCAGTTTAGCTTATAGATCACCTTCCAAACCTCTGTGGGAAAAGCATGAGAAAATAGTTTTCTCTCTAACATGATTCATGATATCCCAGCAGAAGGCTTTCTCACATGGTAAAATCACCTTAGAACATACCACAATTCCTAAAATGAGTATGGTACCATCAACAAACGATTTATAATGTAACTAAAGTCTTAAAACTTCTATTAACTGCAGTGCTTTTTAATGAGGTGCTATCATGTATATTGGTCCCAAGATGGCTGCCAACACTTCTTCGATGAAGTGCTGACAGCCAATCAGATCTCACGATGAGATGTGTGGTTAGGCTCCTCCCAGATATATATGTGATTTTACTTTTGATTTTCTCAGGAACTACTGAACGGATTTACACTATTTAAGCAAAAGGCACAAGTCTGAACTGAGGACTACCTTTCTGCCAAATTTGGTGTAATTCCGTTCAGCAGTTCGGGCTGTAGCTGCGGCTAAAGGTCCTATGGGAAATTGCATGGGGAAAAGATGTTTTGGGACCCCCCTTTTTTCTCGGCCCCCGCTACACGAATCATCCTGAGACTTTCAGGATAGGAGCGGACCGGAGCTGGCCAAAAGTTTTGAAACTTTTGCGAATATTCGTCAATCGGCGCCAAAGTTATTGGGAATAGAATGTTACAGATTTCCCATGGAAAATAGGTCCTAACTATAACTACCTATTTAGATCTATATCTATATATATCTATATCTGTCTGTCTATTATATATATATTCACTTAAAAAACCATAGGTTTCACACAGGTTATAGTTAGGTGGACATTTCACTCGTAAAAAACCGATGAAATTCCCCCGTTATAGTTAGTTCAGATAACTATATATATATTATTTTTATTTTTTTGTGCAATTTTTCGGATTTGCTGCACTTAGCAAGTTCCACTTCCTGTTAACGCTGGTGCCTGCAGTGGCAGCAGCAGCCACTAATGTATTGTATGAAACAGTCTTTTTAGGAACTCCCAAAAGTAGACAGCGGCACACCAAAGGACAGCACAAGGATTAATTGTGCCCACAAACGACGCGTTTTGCGAAGCCTTTCTCACTTGAGTTCCTAAAAAGACTGTTTCATACAATATATATATTTCAAAAAAGTGCATGGGGGCTCCTGCCCCCCATGCTTCCTCAGGGACCGCCACCCCCCAGGGCATTTCTGATTATGGGCAGGGGGGCCTTGTGGGCCCCCCAAGCTCTGGGGACCGCCACCTCCCCGGGGCGTAAATTAAAATTAGAAAGTATGGGGGGACCGCCACCTCACCTGGGGCAATTTTAAATTAAGGGTGGGTGTCTGTTGCTCACAGGTCGCATTCTGGACCACCTTGCCTCTGTCAGTGGCTGGGCACCTCTCCATGGCAAAGATGGTCATACTACCTCGCCTACTGCACCATTTTGTCAACCTACTGCTGGTGGTACCGGCTTGGGTATTCAGCACGTTGAACACTATGTTAGTGGAGCATGCATGTGGGAAAGGGCACTGGATAGAAAGCCTTGCAAAATGACAGTTACCGACCAAAGGGGGTGGTTTGGAGCACCCGAATTTAGAGCATACTGCCTTTCAGGGCAGCTGCAGTGGCTCTCTTATTGGCTGGCTTCCCGGAACCTGATGGAGGGAGGGTATACGGCAGAGAGGATTAGACAGGGCCATCTCCACCGACTCATATGCCAGGGCGCAATGGTGCCCAACAGAACTCCCTTCTATTGCGCATAGCCCTGACGTATTGGAGGCTGGTGAGGATGCACCAAGCATACAATTGTGTGCCCTCCCTATGCCCTCAGGCACTTTGAGGGCACATAGACTCAACCCTTGGAAATTGGAAGGACTGACACCATATTCCAGGATGGGGAGTTGCTTACACATGGGCAATTTGTACATGTACATTAGGTACCAGA